>NW_027472102.1:0-159415 GCF_965638725.1 Aptenodytes patagonicus | reverse complement strand
CCTCCTGCTGAAGCGGCTGCTGTCCCTCCTCCAGCACATCGGCCACAACGCGTCCGCCAGCAGGATGAGCTGCAGCAACCTGGCCATCTGCGTGGGGCCTAACCTGCTGAGCCCGGCCAACGAGGACCTGCTCCCTCTGGAGGCCATGCTGGAGGTGGCTGAGAAGGTACGCTCTAGTGAGCAGCCGGCTGCAGCCTTCCCGGCCCCTCAGAGCGTGGCTGTTCAGAGGTCCCTGGCTGCCTCCTCTCTTGAGCAAATGCTGCTGGGGTGGGGTGGGCTGCCTGGAAGAGCAGCCCCACAGCCACAGCCTTCTGCGCAGAGGGAAGGGTCAGCAGTGGGAAAGGCTGCTTGACACCTTTTCAGCCACCTGCGCTGAAACCAAGGACGTGATGTGTGCAGGTGAAGGTGCTGGTGGAGTTTCTGATGGAGAACCACTGTGAAATCTTTGGGGAGGAGATGGCTGGCCTTTCCAGTCCCTCAGCTGCGGAGCGGCCAGCGCCCGTGGACAGATCCGCAGGTATGAGGAGGAGGGACTGAGGGTTGTCACAGCCTGAGCAGAATGCTGGCGCAGGGCTTCGGGTGGGCTTTGCTTTAGCTGTTGTCCGCTTCCAAGAAGTCACTTGGCTGCACGTGCTTTTGCTTTCCAGAGCTGCCTTTGGAAGAGCAACGTGGCCCTGCAGGCGGAGCAGAGGTGGAGCACCAGGCAAAAGCCCTCCTGGACGCACCACCCTCTCTGCTCCTCCTCCAGAAAGCAGCAGGGGCCGACACGGTGGCGGGATCGCAAAGGGCAGAGGTATGGCAGCTCCACAAACACTGGGACAACGTGCCTCGTGGAGGAGGGTAGTTCCTCGTGAGCCCACGTAGCTGCTGTGCCTCTTCCTGGCATTCGAGCTCTTGTGGCTTTGTGTGGGCTCTTTTTACCCCACCCCCCCACCCCCACCCCGGAAGGATCCATTGCAAGGAAAACTGGACAGGCTGTTTCTCAAATGCCTTAGGCACGTGCTTCATCAAGGGAAGTACCTACAAAATCCCTTTTCAAAAGCAAAGCCTCCCGCCGCAGAAGGTGGGATTGCACCAAAGGGACCTCCGCAGGCTCCCTGCTGCATGGCCCCCCCCAAATGAACCGCGTGTCACACAGCCGTGTGAACACTGTGTTCCAAAGCGAGGCCCTTGGAAGAAAGATCCAAAGGGATCTTCTCTGGAGAGCTAAGGTAGCAGTTTGGCAACCAGTCGCTTCCTCCTCCAGGGCGTCCCTTGCCACCTGCTAACGCCAACATTTCTCTCTTAGGCACCCGTTGCTTTGCCTCCAAGCACCCCAGAGACCACGGCAGCCTCCCTGGGATGCGCACGAGAACTACAGAGCCTTTCGGAGGAAAGAAGGTAACGTGAGTCAGCTTTGGTTCAGTCAAGAACTGCTTCCCGTGGGTCCTGGCTTTACCTATCTAACCGCACTGTGGGACGGAAAGGTTTGCAGGCTCCCCCCAGGAAACGGAAAACGGACGCAAGAAAAGAAAGAGCACAGAGGCCTGGGCAGAGGAGAGGGATTGCCAGCCAGAAAAGAAAAGAAGGAAGAGAGAGAGAGAAAGACGGGGCCTGGAAAAAAGCAGGAAGGTGCAGAAGGTCAGGAAGGCCAGGTGTGTACCAGGCTCTGCTGCCCATCTTTCCCGGCTCTGAAGACTGCTCCAAGTCAGTCCAACGCGCTGGCAAGGGACGGCGAGGGCCGGTGCTGCGCAGGGTTTGGAAACAGCTCCCCGGCAGCTCCGCAGGGGCTCCCCACGGAGCCCTGCTGCGTGGCACAGGGGCACTGTGCATCTCTGCACGCGCGCAGGTCTCTAAGGGCATCACCCATGGGGATAAGGCGCCCGAGCCACCCCGTAGTCAATGCCAGCACCAGCTCTCTCCTCTGGGCCATAAACAACTCCTCGTAAACGGTGTTCCCCAAAGAAAGGGGAACAAAATCCTGCCTCTCCCTGCCTTGATGGATTTACGCGAGTTTCCGACTCTGTCGTTGCAGGTGCTGATTCCTTTTGAGCGGCTGAACCGCTGTGACTCCTGGGCCCCCACCGTTGCTGTCCACAATAAAAGGATCTTTTCTCTCTTCTGACTGCGTCTGCCATAGGATATTCTGGAGTGGGGAGCTGTTGTTTTGTGCTGAATCCTCGGGGAGGAGTTTGGGATCGTCCCTTGTCCCAGCATCCTTGCCAGCGGGCATCAGGCCTGAGTTCAGGTGCCTTAGGAGTGAAAGCAAAGCAGAGAGTCACGCAGGAGGGTGGAGGTTGGAAGGGACCTGTGGAGGTCATGTGGTCCAAGCCCTCTGCTCAAGCAGGCTCGCCTGGAGCCAGTAAAATACATCACCCCAACAGTCAAAGATTGGTTCCTCGTGTGCAGCTGGAATATCATGCCTTCTCATTTGTGCCCCTTTCCTCTGGTCCTCTCGGTGCACGCTCTTGAGAAGAGCCTGGCTCCCTCCTCTTCTTTCCTTCTCGGCAGGTTTTTATACACATTGATAAGACACACACAACACGCCCCCCCCACCCCCCCCACCCACCCCCGTCTTCCCTTCCCCCAGCTGAGGAGTGCCAGCTCTCTCAGCCTCTCCTCACATGGCAACCAGAAGGAGAATTTCCACTGGTCCTCTCTTGGAAACTTTTGGAAGGCCTCCGTCTCCAAGAAGAAATTTGAGACATCGGTCTTCATCTAGGTTACCTCATGAGCCTCACGTGCGACTGCACTTGAACCAAGCCGAGACACTGAACTGCATGTGACGAGGGGGAGAAAACGCTGCTGTTAATAACCCCCTGAGAAGCAGAAAGCCGAAGGCTAGGGGTTTGTGCCTTCGGGCCTGCCTTGTTTACCTTGCCTTTCCCATTTGTGCCTGCTAACAACAAACCCGTAAGCTTCTGTTCCTGTAATAGGAAGCAGGCGTTGTTTCAGTTGCAGACATTGAAACATGTTACGGCGGTTACAGAGTTGCTAGCTACCCTACACCGACACCCAAAGCCCAACAGACTTGTTCTGAAGGCTTTATAGGACTGTACAACTTTTAAATATGGCACTCGGTGAAGACAGGGCTTGTTCGAGAGGGGGTTACCTTGTTCCTGGTTGGCAAAGTGAAAAGCACAAGGAGGTTGGGCTGCCAAAAGCCGAGCTGGTGCTCTTGACGGAAATGCCCCTCGGTTTGAAATAGGCCAATGTGGCACGCTTTCGAAAAGCTGTTCCACAGCACTGCACAACACTGCACAAGACAACAGCGTCCTTTTAAAAGAGCATTAAGACCGTCATGAAGACAAACCCGGGCGGTGAGTATTTACACACAATCCCCAGGTGCGTAACACCTTCCCCGGGGAGAAGGGACGTGCTGTTAATCTGAACAACTTCTGTAAACGAGTCTTTCCCTGTTTTCCATATCCCTGGGTAGCCGAGACGTCGGCTGGGGACCTACCTGAGACCCCCAGCCCCTGGAGTGGTGGCTGGAGGATGGGTAGGCCAAAGGACCCTGATGGGAGCCCTGCAGGGCCTCATCCATTGCACCAAGGGGCACCTTCCCTGGTCACACAGAGCCTCTCAGGGGTGAGATGAAAAGGGATGCTCTGGAGAGCTGCTGGCAAACCTCTGGAGAAGAGCTTGTCTCCCCCCTCTCCCAGGGCCTTTCTCAGCTCTGGCGCCCTTCCCACGGACAGCCCCACCAGGTGGCTGCAGTCAGCATTGCAGGAAAGAACAGGCAGCAGCCACAACAGTCCGCCCTGCGGGAAAGCTGGGACCCCGGAGAGCCTCCCAGGCTCTCCAATCCCAGCCTCGCCCAGGGTGTGTGACTTGCTGCCCAGAAGAGTGCTTTCCGAGCCCTTTTCCCAACGTGCGAAATTGCCCTTAGAGCATGAACCCCTGCACCCCACGCTGTTTCTGGCTGGCGTGTAAAATAGCCAAAAGATCCTTTTGTCAATGTCTCTGATTTCCTGCATTTTTCCTGAAAAGGCCAGGGGTTTCACTCTCTCAAGAACTCGCTTCTATTTGAATCCAGGCATTGCTCAGTATCAACAGTTCAGCCAGACACCTCCAGGCAGGCGGGAGGAAGGGGCTGCCAAGGAATCTCCTGCAGTTCGACAAGGGGAAGAGCCAAGTGCTGCACCCGAGGAGGAAGAAGCCCTTGCATGGGTAGATGCTGGGGGACACCCGGCTGCAATGCAGCTGTGCAGACACCTGGGGGCGTGGTGGAGCCCCAGTTGACCAATTTGGAGGCGGCAAAGTGCCCTTGGGGCAGCGGCGGCTACCGGCATCGTGGGCTGCACTAGGCAAAGCATTGGCAGCAGGTGGAGGGCGGTGGTCCTTCCCCTCCGCTGCGTCCTGCTCTGGGCTCCCCAGCGCAAGGCAGACATGGCCGTAGTGGAGAGAACCCCCACGCCAGGGCCCCCCCAGGGCCCCTCCCACTTTCCGTTGGGGTCGGAATGTTGGTCACTTGGAGCCAACAGCCACCAGAGACAGCAGGACGGAGCTGTGCTGGCACAGAGCAGCGCTGGGAGGAGGCAGGGTCTGGCCGAGCAGCGCTGCCCCGGCACCGGCACCAGCACCCCGCTTCCCAGCCTCGCTGTCGCCGGCTGGGCCGCGTCCCTGGTGCACGGCGAGGGTCCTCCTGTCCCGGGCAGGATGGGCCAGGCCAACTGCTGCTGCGGCTCCAGGTGGGCTCTCCCTGGGGGTCGGGGAGAGGCGGGCTGGGCCGGGTGCCGCAGCAGTTGCCTTCCTCATTCCCGCCGCTCTCTGCTCTGCAGGGAGGCTCTCACCGATGCCGAGGCGGTGCTGAGCACGGACGTGCGGCTGAGCCGGGGCCGCAAGAGGAGCGAGAGGCGCCTTCTCCTCCTCCAGGAGGAGCTGGTCATCGCCAAGTTGCAGTAAGACCCCCAGAGCCCAGCTGCCTTTCCCCCAGCCCTGGCCCTGGGCCCAGGGCAGGGACAGCCTGGCACCAGCCCCAGGCCCCGGCACCTTGGTGCTGGATGCCCCTGTGTCCGTCCCAAGGGCAGGTGGGGGACAGGGCTCTGCCCGGGGGGACCCCAAGGAGGCCACCTCCAGCTCTCTGCCTGCCTCTCCTCTCTGCAGACGTGGCGGCACCACCGTGCGCCCACAGCTCCGCCTGGCCCTGGACCAGCTGTGGGTGCTGAGCGGCGGGAAGGAGGCAGCGGGGGAGGAAGAAGAGGAGGAGGAGGAGGAGGAGGAAGGCTGCGATGAGGGCAGGACCTCCATCATCCTCACCTGGCCCACCGGCTCCTGTGTTGCCACTTTCGGGTGCGTCGTGGTGCCACGTCCCACGGCAGGGCAGGAGAGGTTCCCAAGCCTGCCCAGGCCAGGCTGTGAATGGCCTCCGCCCTGCGTGCAGAGCCTGGGCAGGGAGCGGGCAGCACGCCGGCAGGGAGGGACAGGGCCATTTCCACGTCCGGCATGCCCTGGTCACCTTGTGGTCCCCAGAAGGGAAGGGCAAAAGCAGCTGCTCTGGCAGGGCAGAGGGAGCCAGGGCTTGGGCAGCGCCTCTGTCCTGCCCCAGGGGGCTTCGTCCTGCCCCTGTGTCCTTCCCCACGGGGCAGGGCTGTGCAGGCGCCCGCCTCTGCCCACGGGCTGCGGGGCAGCGGGGCCTGACGCTCTTTCTCCTCTCTTTCTGCAGCTCCCGGGCGCTGAAGGAGCTGTGGGTGGGCACACTGCTGGGGTAAGCCGGGGGGATGCTCCAGGCACAGCCGGATGGGGGATGACAGCTCCCCAGTGTGGGGAGAGGTGGCCCTGTGCCTGCGGGCAGCTCTCAGGCAGAGCTGCCTGAGAGGAGCGAAGAGGCAGCCTGGGGCTCACCCAGCTCTCTCCCTGTCCCTTCCCGCTGTACAGGACACCAGAAGGAGCAAAGACAGCCCGCGTGACCCGTCTCCCATCGATCAAGCCACTGGAGAAGGAGTTGAGCCGCCGCCATGCCGTGAGTGTCTCTCTGGCCTGGGCTCTGTCCCCCAGCACTGCTCCTCCAGCCGAGCAGCAGAGGCACGGCTGCTCACCTTCTTCCACTCCTTCCCTCTTGCCCAGTGGAGGACATTCAGCGCCCGGAGCCTGGAGAGGCTGATGGAGGGCCAGGCAGAGGTGAGAATGGCTGCCTTTCACCTGCCTCTGGCTGTGCCGGGGTGCCAGGGAGGTGCAGCGAGTGGGGTGAGCTTGTGCAGGAGGGAGGGAGGGAGGGTCCCGCGGTGCCACTCGGGGAGCGGAGAGGGTTGGGGAGCCAGCAGGAATGCCGGCACGTCCTCGCTGGCAGCGCTGGGAGGAAACCTGCCCCGCGGGGCAGAGAGCCCGCGAGGGCAGAGGCTCCCAGCTCTGCCGCGCTCAGGCTGCTGGTGCTGTGTGGCAGCTCGCCGGTGGCCCTTTCTGCGGCGGGGCTGCTCTCTAAATGCAGCCTGGTTCTTGCAGGATGGTCCCAAGCCAGGGCCTGCGACGGCCCCATCTAGCAACGGAGGGGGACTTTGCCGCTCACCAGGTGAGTTTTGGAGAGAAAGGCAACGTCCTGCAACCGGTTGAGCTGTGCTCACTTGTCCCTTGAGTGTCGCCATGCAGGTGTGGCACCGCAAGGGAGGACGTCCCCTGGAGAAGCAAGGACACCCGCTGGGCAGCGGCCGCTGGACGTGGTTCTGCGGGGACACGGAGCCTCTGCTGCTGCTCACGGCTTGGAGGAGGGCAGGGCGAGGGCTGGGCCAGGCTGTCCCGGTGGCACGCCGGCTCTCAGGAGCCTCCGAGCCCGAGCCTCTGAGCCGCAGCTGCTGGCTCCCTGCCCGTCCCGCCGCACTGCTCAGCACCGCGCTGCAGGCAGGGCAGGGCAGGCCAGGCCAGGGCAGGGCAGGGCAGGGCAGGCTCCGGGAGCGCTGGGCTGGCGGTCTCCATTGACAGGCTCTTGCTCTGTTTTCCTTTGCAGCAGGAGGGAGCAGCAGCAGGAGGAGGAGGAGGAGGAGGGGGCTGCCCTGGCCCTTTGCTCTGCGGCGGGGCCCGGCCGCTGCCCAGGCGCCAGGGCAGGCGGGCTCCGGCTGCAGCAGGGCGCTCTTTGGCCAGCCCCTGGCAGCCCTCTGCGGGGAGGACGGCACGCTGCCCCAGCCCATCGAGGTAAGCCAGCCTGGACAGGGGGTCCCCAGCCCTCCGGCTGCTCCAGAGGCAGTGTCCCCAGGGGCTGCGGGGATGGGGGATTGGGCTCTTCACCCCTGGCTCACGGTTCTAGTGCCGGCCCCTTGGCGGGGGACAGCAGCTGGTTCTTGGGCAGAGCGTTGGCCCTGGCCACCGCTGTCAGAAGGCAGCTCTTCAGCCAAGCAACTGTCTCCTGTGTCTCCTGCAGGAGCTGCTGGATATCCTGCACCAGCAAGGACCGACGACGGAGGGGATATTCCGCAGAGCTGCCAGCGGGACATCGCTCCGGGAGCTGAAGGAGGCCCTCAACAGCGGCATGGACGTCGACCTGGGAAGCCAGCCTGCGCTCCTGCTGGCCGTCATCTTGAAGGTGAGCGCTTCTGACCTGCAGCTGGAAGAGCTGCCGGCTGGGCTGGAGTGTTCCGAGGCTCACCTGGAGGCCTTGGCGTTGCAGGACTTCCTCCGAAGCATCCCCGCCAAGCTCCTTGTGACAGACCTCTACGAGGACTGGATGGCAGCGATGCAGAAGACCAGCAAGGAGGAGAAGATTGAAGAGCTGAAAGCGTGAGTGTGGGCAGCAGCCTGCCTGTTGAGCAGGAGCCCTGACCGCTGGCTGAGGGCACCTGGAAAGCTGCGCAACACAGCCGCTGGCTCCCACCTGCCCTCCTGGGTAAGCCTGGGGACGGCTGTGGGCAGCAGCTGCTTTATGAACCTTGTGCTCCTGTTCCCTCAGGGTGGCCGAGAAGTTGCCTGCAGCCAACCTCCTCCTGCTGAAGCGGCTGCTGTCCCTCCTCCAGCACATCGGCCACAACGCGTCCGCCAGCAGGATGAGCTGCAGCAACCTGGCCATCTGCGTGGGGCCTAACCTGCTGAGCCCGGCCAACGAGGACCTGCTCCCTCTGGAGGCCATGCTGGAGGTGGCTGAGAAGGTACGCTCTAGTGAGCAGCCGGCTGCAGCCTTCCCGGCCCCTCAGAGCGTGGCTGTTCAGAGGTCCCTGGCTGCCTCCTCTCTTGAGCAAATGCTGCTGGGGTGGGGTGGGCTGCCTGGAAGAGCAGCCCCACAGCCACAGCCTTCTGCGCAGAGGGAAGGGTCAGCAGTGGGAAAGGCTGCTTGACACCTTTTCAGCCACCTGCGCTGAAACCAAGGACGTGATGTGTGCAGGTGAAGGTGCTGGTGGAGTTTCTGATGGAGAACCACTGTGAAATCTTTGGGGAGGAGATGGCTGGCCTTTCCAGTCCCTCAGCTGCGGAGCGGCCAGCGCCCGTGGACAGATCCGCAGGTATGAGGAGGAGGGACTGAGGGTTGTCACAGCCTGAGCAGAATGCTGGCGCAGGGCTTCGGGTGGGCTTTGCTTTAGCTGTTGTCCGCTTCCAAGAAGTCACTTGGCTGCACGTGCTTTTGCTTTCCAGAGCTGCCTTTGGAAGAGCAACGTGGCCCTGCAGGCGGAGCAGAGGTGGAGCACCAGGCAAAAGCCCTCCTGGACGCACCACCCTCTCTGCTCCTCCTCCAGAAAGCAGCAGGGGCCGACACGGTGGCGGGATCGCAAAGGGCAGAGGTATGGCAGCTCCACAAACACTGGGACAACGTGCCTCGTGGAGGAGGGTAGTTCCTCGTGAGCCCACGTAGCTGCTGTGCCTCTTCCTGGCATTCGAGCTCTTGTGGCTTTGTGTGGGCTCTTTTTACCCCCCACCCCCACCCCCACCCCGGAAGGATCCATTGCAAGGAAAACTGGACAGGCTGTTTCTCAAATGCCTTAGGCACGTGCTTCATCAAGGGAAGGACCTACAAAATCCCTTTTCAAAAGCAAAGCCTCCCGCCGCAGAAGGTGGGATTGCACCAAAGGGACCTCCGCAGGCTCCCTGCTGCATGGCCCCCCCCAAATGAACCGAGTGTCACACAGCCGTGTGAACACTGTGTTCCAAAGCGAGGCCCTTGGAAGAAAGATCCAAAGGGATCTTCTCTGGAGAGCTAAGGTAGCAGTTTGGCAACCAGTCGCTTCCTCCTCCAGGGCGTCCCTTGCCACCTGCTAACGCCAACATTTCTCTCTTAGGCACCCGTTGCTTTGCCTCCAAGCACCCCAGAGACCACGGCAGCCTCCCTGGGATGCGCACGAGAACTACAGAGCCTTTCGGAGGAAAGAAGGTAACGTGAGTCAGCTTTGGTTCAGTCAAGAACTGCTTCCCGTGGGTCCTGGCTTTACCTATCTAACCGCACTGTGGGACGGAAAGGTTTGCAGGCTCCCCCCAGGAAACGGAAAACGGACGCAAGAAAAGAAAGAGCACAGAGGCCTGGGCAGAGGAGAGGGATTGCCAGCCAGAAAAGAAAAGAAGGAAGAGAGAGAGAGAAAGACGGGGCCTGGAAAAAAGCAGGAAGGTGCAGAAGGTCAGGAAGGCCAGGTGTGTACCAGGCTCTGCTGCCCATCTTTCCCGGCTCTGAAGACTGCTCCAAGTCAGTCCAACGCGCTGGCAAGGGACGGCGAGGGCCGGTGCTGCGCAGGGTTTGGAAACAGCTCCCCGGCAGCTCCGCAGGGGCTCCCCACGGAGCCCTGCTGCGTGGCACAGGGGCACTGTGCATCTCTGCACGCGCGCAGGTCTCTAAGGGCATCACCCATGGGGATAAGGCGCCCGAGCCACCCCGTAGTCAATGCCAGCACCAGCTCTCTCCTCTGGGCCATAAACAACTCCTCGTAAACGGTGTTCCCCAAAGAAAGGGGAACAAAATCCTGCCTCTCCCTGCCTTGATGGATTTACGCGAGCTTTCCGACTCTGTCGTTGCAGGTGCTGATTCCTTTTGAGCGGCTGAACCGCTGTGACTCCTGGGCCCCCACCGTTGCTGTCCACAATAAAAGGATCTTTTCTCTCTTCTGACTGCGTCTGCCATAGGATATTCTGGAGTGGGGAGCTGTTGTTTTGTGCTGAATCCTCGGGGAGGAGTTTGGGATCGTCCCTTGTCCCAGCATCCTTGCCAGCGGGCATCAGGCCTGAGTTCAGGTGCCTTAGGAGTGAAAGCAAAGCAGAGAGTCACGCAGGAGGGTGGAGGTTGGAAGGGACCTGTGGAGGTCATGTGGTCCAAGCCCTCTGCTCAAGCAGGCTCGCCTGGAGCCAGTAAAATACATCACCCCAACAGTCAAAGATTGGTTCCTCGTGTGCAGCTGGAATATCATGCCTTCTCATTTGTGCCCCTTTCCTCTGGTCCTCTCGGTGCACGCTCTTGAGAAGAGCCTGGCTCCCTCCTCTTCTTTCCTTCTCGGCAGGTTTTTATACACATTGATAAGACACACACAACACGCCCCCCCCACCCCCCACCCCCCCCCGTCTTCCCTTCCCCCAGCTGAGGAGTGCCAGCTCTCTCAGCCTCTCCTCACATGGCAACCAGAAGGAGAATTTCCACTGGTCCTCTCTTGGAAACTTTTGGAAGGCCTCCGTCTCCAAGAAGAAATTTGAGACATCGGTCTTCATCTAGGTTACCTCATGAGCCTCACGTGCGACTGCACTTGAACCAAGCCGAGACACTGAACTGCATGTGACGAGGGGGAGAAAACGCTGCTGTTAATAACCCCCTGAGAAGCAGAAAGCCGAAGGCTAGGGGTTTGTGCCTTCGGGCCTGCCTTGTTTACCTTGCCTTTCCCATTTGTGCCTGCTAACAACAAACCCGTAAGCTTCTGTTCCTGTAATAGGAAGCAGGCGTTGTTTCAGTTGCAGACATTGAAACATGTTACGGCGGTTACAGAGTTGCTAGCTACCCTACACCGACACCCAAAGCCCAACAGACTTGTTCTGAAGGCTTTATAGGACTGTACAACTTTTAAATATGGCACTCGGTGAAGACAGGGCTTGTTCGAGAGGGGGTTACCTTGTTCCTGGTTGGCAAAGTGAAAAGCACAAGGAGGTTGGGCTGCCAAAAGCCGAGCTGGTGCTCTTGACGGAAATGCCCCTCGGTTTGAAATAGGCCAATGTGGCACGCTTTCGAAAAGCTGTTCCACAGCACTGCACAACACTGCACAAGACAACAGCGTCCTTTTAAAAGAGCATTAAGACCGTCATGAAGACAAACCCGGGCGGTGAGTATTTACACACAATCCCCAGGTGCGTAACACCTTCCCCGGGGAGAAGGGACGTGCTGTTAATCTGAACAACTTCTGTAAACGAGTCTTTCCCTGTTTTCCATATCCCTGGGTAGCTGAGACGTCGGCTGGGGACCTACCTGAGACCCCCAGCCCCTGGAGTGGTGGCTGGAGGATGGGTAGGCCAAAGGACCCTGACGGGAGCCCTGCAGGGCCTCATCCATTGCACCAAGGGGCACCTTCCCTGGTCACACAGAGCCTCTCAGGGATGAGATGAAAAGGGATGCTCTGGAGAGCTGCTGGCAAACCTCTGGAGAAGAGCTTGTCTCCCCCCTCTCCCAGGGCCTTTCTCAGCTCTGGCGCCCTTCCCACGGACAGCCCCACCAGGTGGCTGCAGTCAGCATTGCAGGAAAGAACAGGCAGCAGCCACAACAGTCCGCCCTGCGGGAAAGCTGGGACCCCGGAGAGCCTCCCAGGCTCTCCAATCCCAGCCTCGACCAGGGTGTGTGACTTGCTGCCCAGAAGAGTGCTTTGCGAGCCCTTTTCCCAACGTGCGAAATTGCCCTTAGAGCATGAACCCCTGCACCCCACGCTGTTTCTGGCTGGCGTGTAAAAGAGCCAAAAGATCCTTTTGTCAATGTCTCTGATTTCCTGCATTTTTCCTGAAAAGGCCAGGGGTTTCACTCTCTCAAGAACTCGCTTCTATTTGAATCCAGGCATTGCTCAGCATCAACAGTTCAGCCAGACACCTCCAGCCAGGCGGGAGGAAGGGGCTGCCAAGGAATCTCCTGCAGTTCGACAAGGGGAAGAGCCAAGTGCTGCACCCGAGGAGGAACAAGCCCTTGCATGGGTAGATGCTGGGGGACACCCGGCTGCAATGCAGCTGTGCAGACACCTGGGGGCGTGGTGGAGCCCCAGTTGACCAATTTGGAGGCGGCAAAGTGCCCTTGGGGCAGCGGCGGCTACCGGCATCGTGGGCTGCACTAGGCAAAGCACTGCCAGCAGGTGGAGGGCGGTGGTCCTTCCCCTCCGCTGCGTCCTGCTCTGGGCTCCCCAGCGCAAGGCAGACATGGCCGTAGTGGAGAGAACCCCCACGGCAGGGCCCCCCCAGGGCCCCTCCCACTTTCCGTTGGGGTCGGAATGTTGGTCACTTGGAGCCAACAGCCACCAGAGACAGCAGGACGGAGCTGTGCTGGCACAGAGCAGCGCTGGGAGGAGGCAGGGTCTGGCCGAGCAGCGCTGCCCCGGCACCGGCACCAGCACCCCGCTTCCCAGCCTCGCTGTCGCCGGCTGGGCCGCGTCCCTGGTGCACGGCGAGGGTCCTCCTGTCCCGGGCAGGATGGGCCAGGCCAACTGCTGCTGCGGCTCCAGGTGGGCTCTCCCTGGGGGTCGGGGAGAGGCGGGCTGGGCCGGGTGCCGCAGCAGTTGCCTTCCTCATTCCCGCCGCTCTCTGCTCTGCAGGGAGGCTCTCACCGATGCCGAGGCGGTGCTGAGCACGGACGTGCGGCTGAGCCGGGGCCGCAAGAGGAGCGAGAGGCGCCTTCTCCTCCTCCAGGAGGAGCTGGTCATCGCCAAGTTGCAGTAAGACCCCCAGAGCCCAGCTGCCTTTCCCCCAGCCCTGGCCCTGGGCCCAGGGCAGGGACAGCCTGGCACCAGCCCCAGGCCCCGGCACCTTGGTGCTGGATGCCCCTGTGTCCGTCCCAAGGGCAGGTGGGGGACAGGGCTCTGCCCGGGGGGACCCCAAGGAGGCCACCTCCAGCTCTCTGCCTGCCTCTCCTCTCTGCAGACGTGGCGGCACCACCGTGCGCCCACAGCTCCGCCTGGCCCTGGACCAGCTGTGGGTGCTGAGCGGCGGGAAGGAGGCAGCGGGGGAGGAAGAAGAGGAGGAGGAGGAGGAGGAGGAAGGCTGCGATGAGGGCAGGACCTCCGTCATCCTCACCTGGCCCACCGGCTCCTGTGTTGCCACTTTCGGGTGAGTCGTGGTGCCACGTCCCACGGCAGGGCAGGAGAGGTTCCCAAGCCTGCCCAGGCCAGGCTGTGAATGGCCTCCGCCCTGCGTGCAGAGCCTGGGCAGGGAGCGGGCAGCACGCCGGCAGGGAGGGACAGGGCCATTTCCACGTCCGGCATGCCCTGGTCACCTTGTGGTCCCCAGAAGGGAAGGGCAAAAGCAGCTGCTCTGGCAGGGCAGAGGGAGCCAGGGCTTGGGCAGCGCCTCTGTCCTGCCCCAGGGGGCTTCGTCCTGCCCCTGTGTCCTTCCCCACGGGGCAGGGCTGTGCAGGCGCCCGCCTCTGCCCACGGGCTGCGGGGCAGCGGGGCCTGACGCTCTTTCTCCTCTCTTTCTGCAGCTCCCGGGCGCTGAAGGAGCTGTGGGTGGGCACACTGCTGGGGTAAGCCGGGGGGATGCTCCAGGCACAGCCGGATGGGGGATGACAGCTCCCCAGTGTGGGGAGAGGTGGCCCTGTGCCTGCGGGCAGCTCTCAGGCAGAGCTGCCTGAGAGGAGCGAAGAGGCAGCCTGGGGCTCACCCAGCTCTCTCCCTGTCCCTTCCCGCTGTACAGGACACCAGAAGGAGCAAAGACAGCCCGCGTGACCCGTCTCCCATCGATCAAGCCACTGGAGAAGGAGTTGAGCCGCCGCCATGCCGTGAGTGTCTCTCTGGCCTGGGCTCTGTCCCCCAGCACTGCTCCTCCAGCCGAGCAGCAGAGGCACGGCTGCTCACCTTCTTCCACTCCTTCCCTCTTGCCCAGTGGAGGACATTCAGCGCCCGGAGCCTGGAGAGGCTGATGGAGGGCCAGGCAGAGGTGAGAATGGCTGCCTTTCACCTGCCTCTGGCTGTGCCGGGGTGCCAGGGAGGTGCAGCGAGTGGGGTGAGCTTGTGCAGGAGGGAGGGAGGGAGGGTCCCGCGGTGCCACTCGGGGAGCGGAGAGGGTTGGGGAGCCAGCAGGAATGCCGGCACGTCCTCGCTGGCAGCGCTGGGAGGAAACCTGCCCCGCGGGGCAGAGAGCCCGCGAGGGCAGAGGCTCCCAGCTCTGCCGCGCTCAGGCTGCTGGTGCTGTGTGGCAGCTCGCCGGTGGCCCTTTCTGCGGCGGGGCTGCTCTCTAAATGCAGCCTGGTTCTTGCAGGATGGTCCCAAGCCAGGGCCTGCGACGGCCCCATCTAGCAACGGAGGGGGACTTTGCCGCTCACCAGGTGAGTTTTGGAGAGAAAGGCAACGTCCTGCAACCGGTTGAGCTGTGCTCACTTGTCCCTTGAGTGTCGCCATGCAGGTGTGGCACCGCAAGGGAGGACGTCCCCTGGAGAAGCAAGGACACCCGCTGGGCAGCGGCCGCTGGACGTGGTTCTGCGGGGACACGGAGCCTCTGCTACTGCTCACGGCTTGGAGGAGGGCAGGGCGAGGGCTGGGCCAGGCTGTCCCGGTGGCACGCCGGCTCTCAGGAGCCTCCGAGCCCGAGCCGCTGAGCCACAGCTGCTGGCTCCCTGCCCGTCCCGCCGCACTGCTCAGCACCACGCTGCAGGCAGGGCAGGGCAGGGCAGGCCAGGGCAGGGCAGGGCAGGGCAGGCTCCGGGAGCGCTGGGCTGGCGGTCTCCATTGACAGGCTCTTGCTCTGTTTTCCTTTGCAGCAGGAGGGAGCAGCAGCAGGAGGAGGAGGAGGAGGAGGGGGCTGCCCTGGCCCTTTGCTCTGCGGCGGGGCCCGGCCGCTGCCCAGGCGCCAGGGCAGGCGGGCTCCGGCTGCAGCAGGGCGCTCTTTGGCCAGCCCCTGGCAGCCCTCTGCGGGGAGGACGGCACGCTGCCCCAGCCCATCGAGGTAAGCCAGCCTGGACAGGGGGTCCCCAGCCCTCCGGCTGCTCCAGAGGCAGCGTCCCCAGGGGCTGCGGGGATGGGGGATTGGGCTCTTCACCCCTGGCTCACGGTTCTAGTGCCGGCCCCTTGGCGGGAGGAGGGAGCCCAGTCTGGGGCAGAGCTCTGGCCCTGGCCAGAGCTGTTGGGAGGCCACTCCTCAGCCAAGTCACTCTCCTCCTGCATCTCCTGCAGGAGCTGCTGGCTGTCCTGCACCAGCAAGGACCGGCGACGGAGGGGATATTCCGCAGAGCTGCCAGCGGGACATCGCTCCGGGAGCTGAAGGAGGCCCTCAACAGCGGCATGGACGTCAACCTGGGAAGCCAGCCTGCGCTCCTGCTGGCCGTCATCTTGAAGGTGAGCGCTTCTGACCTGCAGCTGGAAGAGCTGCCGGCTGGGCTGGAGTGTTCCGAGGCTCACCTGGAGGCCTTGGCGTTGCAGGACTTCCTCCGGAGCATCCCCGCCAAGCTCCTTGTGACAGACCTCTACGAGGACTGGATGGCAGCGATGCAGAAGACCAGCAAGGAGGAGAAGATTGAAGAGCTGAAAGCGTGAGTGTGGGCAGCAGCCTGCCTGTTGAGCAGGAGCCCTGACCGCTGGCTGAGGGCACCTGGAAAGCTGCGCAACACAGCCGCTGGCTCCCACCTGCCCTCCTGGGTAAGCCTGGGGACGGCTGTGGGCAGCAGCTGCTTTATGAACCGTGTGCTCCTGTTCCCTCAGGGTGGCCGAGAAGTTGCCTGCAGCCAACCTCCTCCTGCTGAAGCGGCTGCTGTCCCTCCTCCAGCACATCGGCCACAACGCGTCCGCCAGCAGGATGAGCTGCAGCAACCTGGCCATCTGCGTGGGGCCTAACCTGCTGAGCCCGGCCAACGAGGACCTGCTCCCTCTGGAGGCCATGCTGGAGGTGGCTGAGAAGGTACGCTCTAGTGAGCAGCCGGCTGCAGCCTTCCCGGCCCCTCAGAGCATGGCTGTTCAGAGGTCCCTGGCTGCCTCCTCTCTTGAGCAAATGCTGCTGGGGTGGGGTGGGCTGCCTGGAAGAGCAGCCCCACAGCCACAGCCTTCTGCGCAGAGGGAAGGGTCAGCAGTGGGAAAGGCTGCTTGACACCTTTTCAGCCACCTGCGCTGAAACCAAGGACGTGATGTGTGCAGGTGAAGGTGCTGGTGGAGTTTCTGATGGAGAACCACTGTGAAATCTTTGGGGAGGAGATGGCTGGCCTTTCCAGTCCCTCAGCTGCGGAGCGGCCAGCGCCCGTGGACAGATCCGCAGGTATGAGGAGGAGGGACTGAGGGTTGTCACAGCCTGAGCAGAATGCTGGCGCAGGGCTTCGGGTGGGCTTTGCTTTAGCTGTTGTCCGCTTCCAAGAAGTCACTTGGCTGCACGTGCTTTTGCTTTCCAGAGCTGCCTTTGGAAGAGCAACGTGGCCCTGCAGGCGGAGCAGAGGTGGAGCACCAGGCAAAAGCCCTCCTGGACGCACCACCCTCTCTGCTCCTCCTCCAGAAAGCAGCAGGGGCCGACACGGTGGCGGGATCGCAAAGGGCAGAGGTATGGCAGCTCCACAAACACTGGGACAACGTGCCTCGTGGAGGAGGGTAGTTCCTCGTGAGCCCATGTAGCTGCTGTGCCTCTTCCTGGCATTCGAGCTCTTGTGGCTTTGTGTGGGCTCTTTTTACCCCCCACCCCCACCCCCACCCCGGAAGGATCCATTGCAAGGAAAACTGGACAGGCTGTTTCTCAAATGCCTTAGGCACGTGCTTCATCAAGGGAAGTACCTACAAAATCCCTTTTCAAAAGCAAAGCCTCCCGCCGCAGAAGGTGGGATTGCACCAAAGGGACCTCCGCAGGCTCCCTGCTGCATGGCCCCCCCCAAATGAACCGAGTGTCACACAGCCGTGTGAACACTGTGTTCCAAAGCGAGGCCCTTGGAAGAAAGATCCAAAGGGATCTTCTCTGGAGAGCTAAGGTAGCAGTTTGGCAACCAGTCGCTTCCTCCTCCAGGGCGTCCCTTGCCACCTGCTAACACCAACATTTCTCTCTTAGGCACCCGTTGCTTTGCCTCCAAGCACCCCAGAGACCACGGCAGCCTCCCTGGGATGCGCACGAGAACTACAGAGCCTTTCGGAGGAAAGAAGGTAACGTGAGTCAGCTTTGGTTCAGTCAAGAACTGCTTCCCGTGGGTCCTGGCTTTACCTATCTAACCGCACTGTGGGACGGAAAGGTTTGCAGGCTCCCCCCAGGAAACGGAAAACGGACGCAAGAAAAGAAAGAGCACAGAGGCCTGGGCAGAGGAGAGGGATTGCCAGCCAGAAAAGAAAAGAAGGAAGAGAGAGAGAGAAAGACGGGGCCTGGAAAAAAGCAGGAAGGTGCAGAAGGTCAGGAAGGGCAGGTGTGTACCAGGCTCTGCTGCCCATCTTTCCCGGCTCTGAAGACTGCTCCAAGTCAGTCCAACGCGCTGGCAAGGGACGGCGAGGGCCGGTGCTGCGCAGGGTTTGGAAACAGCTCCCCGGCAGCTCCGCAGGGGCTCCCCACGGAGCCCTGCTGCGTGGCACAGGGGCACTGTGCATCTCTGCACGCGCGCAGGTCTCTAAGGGCATCACCCATGGGGATAAGGCGCCCGAGCCACCCCGTAGTCAATGCCAGCACCAGCTCTCTCCTCTGGGCCATAAACAACTCCTCGTAAACGGTGTTCCCCAAAGAAAGGGGAACAAAATCCTGCCTCTCCCTGCCTTGATGGATTTACGCGAGCTTTCCGACTCTGTCGTTGCAGGTGCTGATTCCTTTTGAGCGGCTGAACCGCTGTGACTCCTGGGCCCCCACCATTGCTGGCCACAATAAAAGGATCTTTTCTCTCTTCTGACTGCGTCTGCCATAGGATATTCTGGAGTGGGGAGCTGTTGTTTTGTGCTGAATCCTCGGGGAGGAGTTTGGGATCGTCCCTTGTCCCAGCATCCTTGCCAGCGGGCATCAGGCCTGAGTTCAGGTGCCTTAGGAGTGAAAGCAAAGCAGAGAGTCACGCAGGAGGGTGGAGGTTGGAAGGGACCTGTGGAGGTCATGTGGTCCAAGCCCTCTGCTCAAGCAGGCTCGCCTGGAGCCAGTAAAATACATCACCCCAACAGTCAAAGATTGGTTCCTCGTGTGCAGCTGGAATATCATGCCTTCTCATTTGTGCCCCTTTCCTCTGGTCCTCTCGGTGCACGCTCTTGAGAAGAGCCTGGCTCCCTCCTCTTCTTTCCTTCTCGGCAGGTTTTTATACACATTGATAAGACACACACAACACGCCCCCCCCACCCCCCCCCCCACACCCCGTCTTCCCTTCCCCCAGCTGAGGAGTGCCAGCTCTCTCAGCCTCTCCTCACATGGCAACCAGAAGGAGAATTTCCACTGGTCCTCTCTTGGAAACTTTTGGAAGGCCTCCGTCTCCAAGAAGAAATTTGAGACATCGGTCTTCATCTAGGTTACCTCATGAGCCTCACGTGCGACTGCACTTGAACCAAGCCGAGACACTGAACTGCATGTGACGAGGGGGAGAAAACGCTGCTGTTAATAACCCCCTGAGAAGCAGAAAGCCGAAGGCTAGGGGTTTGTGCCTTCGGGCCTGCCTTGTTTACCTTGCCTTTCCCATTTGTGCCTGCTAACAACAAACCCGTAAGCTTCTGTTCCTGTAATAGGAAGCAGGCGTTGTTTCAGTTGCAGACATTGAAACATGTTACGGCGGTTACAGAGTTGCTAGCTACCCTACACCGACACCCAAAGCCCAACAGACTTGTTCTGAAGGCTTTATAGGACTGTACAACTTTTAAATATGGCACTCGGTGAAGACAGGGCTTGTTCGAGAGGGGGTTACCTTGTTCCTGGTTGGCAAAGTGAAAAGCACAAGGAGGTTGGGCTGCCAAAAGCCGAGCTGGTGCTCTTGACGGAAATGCCCCTCGGTTTGAAATAGGCCAATGTGGCACGCTTTCGAAAAGCTGTTCCACAGCACTGCACAACACTGCACAAGACAACAGCGTCCTTTTAAAAGAGCATTAAGACCGTCATGAAGACAAACCCGGGCGGTGAGTATTTACACACAATCCCCAGGTGCGTAACACCTTCCCCGGGGAGAAGGGACGTGCTGTTAATCTGAACAACTTCTGTAAACGAGTCTTTCCCTGTTTTCCATATCCCTGGGTAGCCGAGACGTCGGCTGGGGACCTACCTGAGACCCCCAGCCCCTGGAGTGGTGGCTGGAGGATGGGTAGGCCAAAGGACCCTGATGGGAGCCCTGCAGGGCCTCATCCATTGCACCAAGGGGCACCTTCCCTGGTCACACAGAGCCTCTCAGGGATGAGATGAAAAGGGATGCTCTGGAGAGCTGCTGGCAAACCTCTGGAGAAGAGCTTGTCTCCCCCCTCTCCCAGGGCCTTTCTCAGCTCTGGCGCCCTTCCCACGGACAGCCCCACCAGGTGGCTGCAGTCAGCATTGCAGGAAAGAACAGGCAGCAGCCACAACAGTCCGCCCTGCGGGAAAGCTGGGACCCCGGAGAGCCTCCCAGGCTCTCCAATCCCAGCCTCGCCCAGGGTGTGTGACTTGCTGCCCAGAAGAGTGCTTTGCGAGCCCTTTTCCCAACGTGCGAAATTGCCCTTAGAGCATGAACCCCTGCACCCCACGCTGTTTCTGGCTGGCGTGTAAAATAGCCAAAAGATCCTTTTGTCAATGTCTCTGATTTCCTGCATTTTTCCTGAAAAGGCCAGGGGTTTCACTCTCTCAAGAACTCGCTTCTATTTGAATCCAGGCATTGCTCAGTATCAACAGTTCAGCCAGACACCTCCAGCCAGGCGGGAGGAAGGGGCTGCCAAGGAATCTCCTGCAGTTCGACAAGGGGAAGAGCCAAGTGCTGCACCCGAGGAGGAAGAAGCCCTTGCATGGGTAGATGCTGGGGGACACCCGGCTGCAATGCAGCTGTGCAGACACCTGGGGGCGTGGTGGAGCCCCAGTTGACCAATTTGGAGGCGGCAAAGTGCCCTTGGGGCAGCGGCGGCTACCGGCATCGTGGGCTGCACTAGGCAAAGCATTGGCAGCAGGTGGAGGGCGGTGGTCCTTCCCCTCCGCTGCGTCCTGCTCTGGGCTCCCCAGCGCAAGGCAGACATGGCCGTAGTGGAGAGAACCCCCACGCCAGGGCCCCCCCAGGGCCCCTCCCACTTTCCGTTGGGGTCGGAATGTTGGTCACTTGGAGCCAACAGCCACCAGAGACAGCAGGACGGAGCTGTGCTGGCACAGAGCAGCGCTGGGAGGAGGCAGGGTCTGGCCGAGCAGCGCTGCCCCGGCACCGGCACCAGCACCCCGCTTCCCAGCCTCGCTGTCGCCGGCTGGGCCGCGTCCCTGGTGCACGGCGAGGGTCCTCCTGTCCCGGGCAGGATGGGCCAGGCCAACTGCTGCTGCGGCTCCAGGTGGGCTCTCCCTGGGGGTCGGGGAGAGGCGGGCTGGGCCGGGTGCCGCAGCAGTTGCCTTCCTCATTCCCGCCGCTCTCTGCTCTGCAGGGAGGCTCTCACCGATGCCGAGGCGGTGCTGAGCACGGACGTGCGGCTGAGCCGGGGCCGCAAGAGGAGCGAGAGGCGCCTTCTCCTCCTCCAGGAGGAGCTGGTCATCGCCAAGTTGCAGTAAGACCCCCAGAGCCCAGCTGCCTTTCCCCCAGCCCTGGCCCTGGGCCCAGGGCAGGGACAGCCTGGCACCAGCCCCAGGCCCCGGCACCTTGGTGCTGGATGCCCCTGTGTCCGTCCCAAGGGCAGGTGGGGGACAGGGCTCTGCCCGGGGGGACCCCAAGGAGGCCACCTCCAGCTCTCTGCCTGCCTCTCCTCTCTGCAGACGTGGCGGCACCACCGTGCGCCCACAGCTCCGCCTGGCCCTGGACCAGCTGTGGGTGCTGAGCGGCGGGAAGGAGGCAGCGGGGGAGGAAGAAGAGGAGGAGGAGGAGGAGGAGGAAGGCAGCGATGAGGGCAGGACCTCCGTCATCCTCACCTGGCCCACCGGCTCCTGTGTTGCCACTTTCGGGTGCGTCGTGGTGCCACGTCCCACGGCAGGGCAGGAGAGGTTCCCAAGCCTGCCCAGGCCAGGCTGTGAATGGCCTCCGCCCTGCGTGCAGAGCCTGGGCAGGGAGCGGGCAGCACGCCGGCAGGGAGGGACAGGGCCATTTCCACGTCCGGCATCCCCTGGTCACCTTGTGGTCCCCAGAAGGGAAGGGCAAAAGCAGCTGCTCTGGCAGGGCAGAGGGAGCCAGGGCTTGGGCAGCGCCTCTGTCCTGCCCCAGGGGGCTTCGTCCTGCCCCTGTGTCCTTCCCCACGGGGCAGGGCTGTGCAGGCGCCCGCCTCTGCCCACGGGCTGCGGGGCAGCGGGGCCTGACGCTCTTTCTCCTCTCTTTCTGCAGCTCCCGGGCGCTGAAGGAGCTGTGGGTGGGCACACTGCTGGGGTAAGCCGGGGGGATGCTCCAGGCACAGCCGGATGGGGGATGACAGCTCCCCAGTGTGGGGAGAGGTGGCCCTGTGCCTGCGGGCAGCTCTCAGGCAGAGCTGCCTGAGAGGAGCGAAGAGGCAGCCTGGGGCTCACCCAGCTCTCTCCCTGTCCCTTCCCGCTGTACAGGACACCAGAAGGAGCAAAGACAGCCCGCGTGACCCGTCTCCCATCGATCAAGCCACTGGAGAAGGAGTTGAGCCGCCGCCATGCCGTGAGTGTCTCTCTGGCCTGGGCTCTGTCCCCCAGCACTGCTCCTCCAGCCGAGCAGCAGAGGCACGGCTGCTCACCTTCTTCCACTCCTTCCCTCTTGCCCAGTGGAGGACATTCAGCGCCCGGAGCCTGGAGAGGCTGATGGAGGGCCAGGCAGAGGTGAGAATGGCTGCCTTTCACCTGCCTCTGGCTGTGCCGGGGTGCCAGGGAGGTGCAGCGAGTGGGGTGAGCTTGTGCAGGAGGGAGGGAGGGAGGGTCCCGCGGTGCCACTCGGGGAGCGGAGAGGGTTGGGGAGCCAGCAGGAATGCCGGCACGTCCTCGCTGGCAGCGCTGGGAGGAAACCTGCCCCGCGGGGCAGAGAGCCCGCGAGGGCAGAGGCTCCCAGCTCTGCCGCGCTCAGGCTGCTGGTGCTGTGTGGCAGCTCGCCGGTGGCCCTTTCTGCGGCGGGGCTGCTCTCTAAATGCAGCCTGGTTCTTGCAGGATGGTCCCAAGCCAGGGCCTGCGACGGCCCCATCTAGCAACGGAGGGGGACTTTGCCGCTCACCAGGTGAGTTTTGGAGAGAAAGGCAACGTCCTGCAACAGGTTGAGCTGTGCTCACTTGTCCCTTGAGTGTCGCCATGCAGGTGTGGCACCGCAAGGGAGGACGTCCCCTGGAGAAGCAAGGACACCCGCTGGGCAGCGGCCGCTGGACGTGGTTCTGCGGGGACACGGAGCCTCTGCTGCTGCTCACGGCTTGGAGGAGGGCAGGGCGAGGGCTGGGCCAGGCTGTCCCGGTGGCACGCCTGTCTCAGGAGTCTCAGGTGTCTCAGGAGCCTCCGAGCCCGAGCCGCTGAGCCGCAGCTGCTGGCTCCCTGCCCGTCCCGCCGCACGGCTCAGCACCGCGCTGCAGGCAGGGCAGGGCAGGGCAGGCCAGGCCAGGGCAGGGCAGGGCAGGCTCCGGGAGCGCTGGGCTGGCGGTCTCCATTGACAGGCTCTTGCTCTGTTTTCCTTTGCAGCAGGAGGGAGCAGCAGCAGGAGGAGGAGGAGGAGGAGGGGGCTGCCCTGGCCCTTTGCTCTGCGGCGGGGCCCGGCCGCTGCCCAGGCGCCAGGGCAGGCGGGCTCCGGCTGCAGCAGGGCGCTCTTTGGCCAGCCCCTGGCAGCCCTCTGCGGGGAGGACGGCACGCTGCCCCAGCCCATCGAGGTAAGCCAGCCTGGACAGGGGGTCCCCAGCCCTCCGGCTGCTCCAGAGGCAGCGTCCCCAGGGGCTGCGGGGATGGGGGATTGGGCTCTTCACCCCTGGCTCACGGTTCTAGTGCCGGCCCCTTGGCGGGGGACAGCAGCTGGTTCTTGGGCAGAGCGTTGGCCCTGGCCACCGCTGTCAGAAGGCAGCTCTTCAGCCAAGCAACTGTCTCCTGTGTCTCCTGCAGGAGCTGCTGGATATCCTGCATCAGCAAGGACCGGCGACGGAGGGGATATTCCGCAGAGCTGCCAGCGGGACATCGCTCCGGGAGCTGAAGGAGGCCCTCAACAGCGGCATGGACGTCGACCTGGGAAGCCAGCCTGTGCTCCTGCTGGCCGTCATCTTGAAGGTGAGCGCTTCTGACCTCCAGCTGGAGGAGCTGCCGGCTGGGCTGGAGTGTTCCGAGGCTCACCTGGAGGCCTTGGCGTTGCAGGACTTCCTCCGAAGCATCCCCGCCAAGCTCCTCGTGACCCACCTCTACGAGGACTGGATGGCAGCGATGCAGAAGACCAGCAAGGAGGAGAAGATTGAAGAGCTGAAAGCGTGAGTGTGGGCAGCAGCCTGCCTGTTGAGCAGGAGCCCTGACCGCTGGCTGAGGGCACCTGGAAAGCTGCGCAACACAGCCGCTGGCTCCCACCTGCCCTCCTGGGTAAGCCTGGGGACGGCTGTGGGCAGCAGCTGCTTTATGAACCTTGTGCTCCTGTTCCCTCAGGGTGGCCGAGAAGTTGCCTGCAGCCAACCTCCTCCTGCTGAAGCGGCTGCTGTCCCTCCTCCAGCACATCGGCCACAACGCGTCCGCCAGCAGGATGAGCTGCAGCAACCTGGCCATCTGCGTGGGGCCTAACCTGCTGAGCCCGGCCAACGAGGACCTGCTCCCTCTGGAGGCCATGCTGGAGGTGGCTGAGAAGGTACGCTCTAGTGAGCAGCCGGCTGCAGCCTTCCCGGCCCCTCAGAGCGTGGCTGTTCAGAGGTCCCTGGCTGCCTCCTCTCTTGAGCAAATGCTGCTGGGGTGGGGTGGGCTGCCTGGAAGAGCAGCCCCACAGCCACAGCCTTCTGCGCAGAGGGAAGGGTCAGCAGTGGGAAAGGCTGCTTGACACCTTTTCAGCCACCTGCGCTGAAACCAAGGACGTGATGTGTGCAGGTGAAGGTGCTGGTGGAGTTTCTGATGGAGAACCACTGTGCAATCTTTGGGGAGGAGATGGCTGGCCTTTCCAGTCCCTCAGCTGCGGAGCGGCCAGCGCCCGTGGACAGATCCGCAGGTATGAGGAGGAGGGACTGAGGGTTGTCACAGCCTGAGCAGAATGCTGGCGCAGGGCTTCGGGTGGGCTTTGCTTTAGCTGTTGTCCGCTTCCAAGAAGTCACTTGGCTGCACGTGCTTTTGCTTTCCAGAGCTGCCTTTGGAAGAGCAACGTGGCCCTGCAGGCGGAGCAGAGGTGGAGCACCAGGCAAAAGCCCTCCTGGACGCACCACCCTCTCTGCTCCTCCTCCAGAAAGCAGCAGGGGCCGACACGGTGGCGGGATCGCAAAGGGCAGAGGTATGGCAGCTCCACAAACACTGGGACAACGTGCCTCGTGGAGGAGGGTAGTTCCTCATGAGCCCACGTAGCTGCTGTGCCTCTTCCTGGCATTCGAGCTCTTGTGGCTTTGTGTGGGCTCTTTTTACCCCCCACCCCCACCCCCACCCCGGAAGGATCCATTGCAAGGAAAACTGGACAGGCTGTTTCTCAAATGCCTTAGGCACGTGCTTCATCAAGGGAAGTACCTACAAAATCCCTTTTCAAAAGCAAAGCCTCCCGCCGCAGAAGGTGGGATTGCACCAAAGGGACCTCCGCAGGCTCCCTGCTGCATGGCCCCCCCCAAATGAACCGAGTGTCACACAGCCGTGTGAACACTGTGTTCCAAAGCGAGGCCCTTGGAAGAAAGATCCAAAGGGATCTTCTCTGGAGAGCTAAGGTAGCAGTTTGGCAACCAGTCGCTTCCTCCTCCAGGGCGTCCCTTGCCACCTGCTAACGCCAACATTTCTCTCTTAGGCACCCGTTGCTTTGCCTCCAAGCACCCCAGAGACCACGGCAGCCTCCCTGGGATGCGCACGAGAACTACAGAGCCTTTCGGAGGAAAGAAGGTAACGTGAGTCAGCTTTGGTTCAGTCAAGAACTGCTTCCCGTGGGTCCTGGCTTTACCTATCTAACCGCACTGTGGGACGGAAAGGTTTGCAGGCTCCCCCCAGGAAACGGAAAACGGACGCAAGAAAAGAAAGAGCACAGAGGCCTGGGCAGAGGAGAGGGATTGCCAGCCAGAAAAGAAAAGAAGGAAGAGAGAGAGAGAAAGACGGGGCCTGAAAAAAAGCAGGAAGGTGCAGAAGGTCAGGAAGGCCAGGTGTGTACCAGGCTCTGCTGCCCATCTTTCCCGGCTCTGAAGACTGCTCCAAGTCAGTCCAACGCGCTGGCAAGGGACGGCGAGGGCCGGTGCTGCGCAGGGTTTGGAAACAGCTCCCCGGCAGCTCCCCAGGGGCTCCCCACGGAGCCCTGCTGCGTGGCACAGGGGCACTGTGCATCTCTGCACGCGCGCAGGTCTCTAAGGGCATCACCCATGGGGATAAGGCGCCCGAGCCACCCCGTAGTCAATGCCAGCACCAGCTCTCTCCTCTGGGCCATAAACAACTCCTCGTAAACGGTGTTCCCCAAAGAAAGGGGAACAAAATCCTGCCTCTCCCTGCCTTGATGGATTTACGCGAGCTTTCCGACTCTGTCGTTGCAGGTGCTGATTCCTTTTGAGCGGCTGAACCGCTGTGACTCCTGGGCCCCCACCGTTGCTGGCCACAATAAAAGGATCTTTTCTCTCTTCTGACTGCGTCTGCCATAGGATATTCTGGAGTGGGGAGCTGCTGTTTTGTGCTGAATCCTCGGGGAGGAGTTTGGGATCGTCCCTTGTCCCAGCATCCTTGCCAGCGGGCATCAGGCCTGAGTTCAGGTGCCTTAGGAGTGAAAGCAAAGCAGAGAGTCACGCAGGAGGGTGGAGGTTGGAAGGGACCTGTGGAGGTCATGTGGTCCAAGCCCTCTGCTCAAGCAGGCTCGCCTGGAGCCAGTAAAATACATCACCCCAACAGTCAAAGATTGGTTCCTCGTGTGCAGCTGGAATATCATGCCTTCTCATTTGTGCCCCTTTCCTCTGGTCCTCTCGGTGCACGCTCTTGAGAAGAGCCTGGCTCCCTCCTCTTCTTTCCTTCTCGGCAGGTTTTTATACACATTGATAAGACACACACAACACGCCCCCCCCACCCCCCCCACCCCCCCCGTCTTCCCTTCCCCCAGCTGAGGAGTGCCAGCTCTCTCAGCCTCTCCTCACATGGCAACCAGAAGGAGAATTTCCACTGGTCCTCTCTTGGAAACTTTTGGAAGGCCTCCGTCTCCAAGAAGAAATTTGAGACATCGGTCTTCATCTAGGTTACCTCATGAGCCTCACGTGCGACTGCACTTGAACCAAGCCGAGACACTGAACTGCATGTGACGAGGGGGAGAAAACGCTGCTGTTAATAACCCCCTGAGAAGCAGAAAGCCGAAGGCTAGGGGTTTGTGCCTTCGGGCCTGCCTTGTTTACCTTGCCTTTCCCATTTGTGCCTGCTAACAACAAACCCGTAAGCTTCTGTTCCTGTAATAGGAAGCAGGCGTTGTTTCAGTTGCAGACATTGAAACATGTTACGGCGGTTACAGAGTTGCTAGCTACCCTACACCGACACCCAAAGCCCAACAGACTTGTTCTGAAGGCTTTATAGGACTGTACAACTTTTAAATATGGCACTCGGTGAAGACAGGGCTTGTTCGAGAGGGGGTTACCTTGTTCCTGGTTGGCAAAGTGAAAAGCACAAGGAGGTTGGGCTGCCAAAAGCCGAGCTGGTGCTCTTGACGGAAATGCCCCTCGGTTTGAAATAGGCCAATGTGGCACGCTTTCGAAAAGCTGTTCCACAGCACTGCACAACACTGCACAAGACAACAGCGTCCTTTTAAAAGAGCATTAAGACCGTCATGAAGACAAACCCGGGCGGTGAGTATTTACACACAATCCCCAGGTGCGTAACACCTTCCCCGGGGAGAAGGGACGTGCTGTTAATCTGAACAACTTCTGTAAACGAGTCTTTCCCTGTTTTCCATATCCCTGGGTAGCCGAGACGTCGGCTGGGGACCTACCTGAGACCCCCAGCCCCTGGAGTGGTGGCTGGAGGATGGGTAGGCCAAAGGACCCTGATGGGAGCCCTGCAGGGCCTCATCCATTGCACCAAGGGGCACCTTCCCTGGTCACACAGAGCCTCTCAGGGGTGAGATGAAAAGGGATGCTCTGGAGAGCTGCTGGCAAACCTCTGGAGAAGAGCTTGTCTCCCCCCTCTCCCAGGGCCTTTCTCAGCTCTGGCGCCCTTCCCACGGACAGCCCCACCAGGTGGCTGCAGTCAGCATTGCAGGAAAGAACAGGCAGCAGCCACAACAGTCCGCCCTGCGGGAAAGCTGGGACCCCGGAGAGCCTCCCAGGCTCTCCAATCCCAGCCTCGCCCAGGGTGTGTGACTTGCTGCCCAGAAGAGTGCTTTGCGAGCCCTTTTCCCAACGTGCGAAATTGCCCTTAGAGCATGAACCCCTGCACCCCACGCTGTTTCTGGCTGGCGTGTAAAATAGCCAAAAGATCCTTTTGTCAATGTCTCTGATTTCCTGCATTTTTCCTGAAAAGGCCAGGGGTTTCACTCTCTCAAGAACTCGCTTCTATTTGAATCCAGGCATTGCTCAGTATCAACAGTTCAGCCAGACACCTCCAGGCAGGCGGGAGGAAGGGGCTGCCAAGGAATCTCCTGCAGTTCGACAAGGGGAAGAGCCAAGTGCTGCACCCGAGGAGGAAGAAGCCCTTGCATGGGTAGATGCTGGGGGACACCCGGCTGCAATGCAGCTGTGCAGACACCTGGGGGCGTGGTGGAGCCCCAGTTGACCAATTTGGAGGCGGCAAAGTGCCCTTGGGGCAGCGGCGGCTACCGGCATCGTGGGCTGCACTAGGCAAAGCATTGGCAGCAGGTGGAGGGCGGTGGTCCTTCCCCTCCGCTGCGTCCTGCTCTGGGCTCCCCAGCGCAAGGCAGACATGGCCGTAGTGGAGAGAACCCCCACGCCAGGGCCCCCCCAGGGCCCCTCCCACTTTCCGTTGGGGTCGGAATGTTGGTCACTTGGAGCCAACAGCCACCAGAGACAGCAGGACGGAGCTGTGCTGGCACAGAGCAGCGCTGGGAGGAGGCAGGGTCTGGCCGAGCAGCGCTGCCCCGGCACCGGCACCAGCACCCCGCTTCCCAGCCTCGCTGTCGCCGGCTGGGCCGTGTCCCTGGTGCACGGCGAGGGTCCTCCTGTCCCGGGCAGGATGGGCCAGGCCAACTGCTGCTGCGGCTCCAGGTGGGCTCTCCCTGGGGGTCGGGGAGAGGCGGGCTGGGCCGGGTGCCGCAGCAGTTGCCTTCCTCATTCCCGCCGCTCTCTGCTCTGCAGGGAGGCTCTCACCGATGCCGAGGCGGTGCTGAGCACGGACGTGCGGCTGAGCCGGGGCCGCAAGAGGAGCGAGAGGCGCCTTCTCCTCCTCCAGGAGGAGCTGGTCATCGCCAAGTTGCAGTAAGACCCCCAGAGCCCAGCTGCCTTTCCCCCAGCCCTGGCCCTGGGCCCAGGGCAGGGACAGCCTGGCACCAGCCCCAGGCCCCGGCACCTTGGTGCTGGATGCCCCTGTGTCCGTCCCAAGGGCAGGTGGGGGACAGGGCTCTGCCCGGGGGGACCCCAAGGAGGCCACCTCCAGCTCTCTGCCTGCCTCTCCTCTCTGCAGACGTGGCGGCACCACCGTGCGCCCACAGCTCCGCCTGGCCCTGGACCAGCTGTGGGTGCTGAGCGGCGGGAAGGAGGCAGCGGGGGAGGAAGAAGAGGAGGAGGAGGAGGAGGAGGAAGGCTGCGATGAGGGCAGGACCTCCATCATCCTCACCTGGCCCACCGGCTCCTGTGTTGCCACTTTCGGGTGAGTCGTGGTGCCACGTCCCACGGCAGGGCAGGAGAGGTTCCCAAGCCTGCCCAGGCCAGGCTGTGAATGGCCTCCGCCCTGCGTGCAGAGCCTGGGCAGGGAGCGGGCAGCACGCCGGCAGGGAGGGACAGGGCCATTTCCACGTCCGGCATGCCCTGGTCACCTTGTGGTCCCCAGAAGGGAAGGGCAAAAGCAGCTGCTCTGGCAGGGCAGAGGGAGCCAGGGCTTGGGCAGCGCCTCTGTCCTGCCCCAGGGGGCTTCGTCCTGCCCCTGTGTCCTTCCCCACGGGGCAGGGCTGTGCAGGCGCCCGCCTCTGCCCACGGGCTGCGGGGCAGCGGGGCCTGACGCTCTTTCTCCTCTCTTTCTGCAGCTCCCGGGCGCTGAAGGAGCTGTGGGTGGGCACGCTGCTGGGGTAAGCCGGGGGGATGCTCCAGGCACAGCCGGATGGGGGATGACAGCTCCCCAGTGTGGGGAGAGGTGGCCCTGTGCCTGCGGGCAGCTCTCAGGCAGAGCTGCCTGAGAGGAGCGAAGAGGCAGCCTGGGGCTCACCCAGCTCTCTCCCTGTCCCTTCCCGCTGTACAGGACACCAGAAGGAGCAAAGACAGCCCGCGTGACCCGTCTCCCATCGATCAAGCCACTGGAGAAGGAGTTGAGCCGCCGCCATGCCGTGAGTGTCTCTCTGGCCTGGGCTCTGTCCCCCAGCACTGCTCCTCCAGCCGAGCAGCAGAGGCACGGCTGCTCACCTTCTTCCACTCCTTCCCTCTTGCCCAGTGGAGGACATTCAGCGCCCGGAGCCTGGAGAGGCTGATGGAGGGCCAGGCAGAGGTGAGAATGGCTGCCTTTCACCTGCCTCTGGCTGTGCCGGGGTGCCAGGGAGGTGCAGCGAGTGGGGTGAGCTTGTGCAGGAGGGAGGGAGGGAGGGTCCCGCGGTGCCACTCGGGGAGCGGAGAGGGTTGGGGAGCCAGCAGGAATGCCGGCACGTCCTCGCTGGCAGCGCTGGGAGGAAACCTGCCCCGCGGGGCAGAGAGCCCGCGAGGGCAGAGGCTCCCAGCTCTGCCGCGCTCAGGCTGCTGGTGCTGTGTGGCAGCTCGCCGGTGGCCCTTTCTGCGGCGGGGCTGCTCTCTAAATGCAGCCTGGTTCTTGCAGGATGGTCCCAAGCCAGGGCCTGCGACGGCCCCATCTAGCAACGGAGGGGGACTTTGCCGCTCACCAGGTGAGTTTTGGAGAGAAAGGCAACGTCCTGCAACCGGTTGAGCTGTGCTCACTTGTCCCTTGAGTGTCGCCATGCAGGTGTGGCACCGCAAGGGAGGACGTCCCCTGGAGAAGCAAGGACACCCGCTGGGCAGCGGCCGCTGGACGTGGTTCTGCGGGGACACGGAGCCTCTGCTGCTGCTCACGGCTTGGAGGAGGGCAGGGCGAGGGCTGGGCCAGGCTGTCCCGGTGGCACGCCGGCTCTCAGGAGCCTCCGAGCCCGAGCCGCTGAGCCGCAGCTGCTGGCTCCCTGCCCGTCCCGCCGCACTGCTCAGCACCGCGCTGCAGGCAGGGCAGGGCAGGCCAGGCCAGGCCAGGGCAGGGCAGGGCAGGCTCCGGGAGCGCTGGGCTGGCGGTCTCCATTGACAGGCTCTTGCTCTGTTTTCCTTTGCAGCAGGAGGGAGCAGCAGCAGGAGGAGGAGGAGGAGGAGGGGGCTGCCCTGGCCCTTTGCTCTGCGGCGGGGCCCGGCCGCTGCCCAGGCGCCAGGGCAGGCGGGCTCCGGCTGCAGCAGGGCGCTCTTTGGCCAGCCCCTGGCAGCCCTCTGCGGGGAGGACGGCACGCTGCCCCAGCCCATCGAGGTAAGCCAGCCTGGACAGGGGGTCCCCAGCCCTCCGGCTGCTCCAGAGGCAGCGTCCCCAGGGGCTGCGGGGATGGGGGATTGGGCTCTTCACCCCTGGCTCACGGTTCTAGTGCCGGCCCCTTGGCGGGGGACAGCAGCTGGCTCTTGGGCAGAGCGTTGGCCCTGGCCACCGCTGTCAGAAGGCAGCTCTTCAGCCAAGCAACTGTCTCCTGTGTCTCCTGCAGGAGCTGCTGGATATCCTGCACCAGCAAGGACCGACGACGGAGGGGATATTCCGCAGAGCTGCCAGCGGGACATCGCTCCGGGAGCTGAAGGAGGCCCTCAACAGCGGCATGGACGTCGACCTGGGAAGCCAGCCTGCGCTCCTGCTGGCCGTCATCTTGAAGGTGAGCGCTTCTGACCTGCAGCTGGAAGAGCTGCCGGCTGGGCTGGAGTGTTCCGAGGCTCACCTGGAGGCCTTGGCGTTGCAGGACTTCCTCCGAAGCATCCCCACCAAGCTCCTTGTGACAGACCTCTACGAGGACTGGATGGCAGCGATGCAGAAGACCAGCAAGGAGGAGAAGATTGAAGAGCTGAAAGCGTGAGTGTGGGCAGCAGCCTGCCTGTTGAGCAGGAGCCCTGACCGCTGGCTGAGGGCACCTGGAAAGCTGCGCAACACAGCCGCTGGCTCCCACCTGCCCTCCTGGGTAAGCCTGGGGACGGCTGTGGGCAGCAGCTGCTTTATGAACCTTGTGCTCCTGTTCCCTCAGGGTGGCCGAGAAGTTGCCTGCAGCCAACCTCCTCCTGCTGAAGCGGCTGCTGTCCCTCCTCCAGCACATCGGCCACAACGCGTCCGCCAGCAGGATGAGCTGCAGCAACCTGGCCATCTGCGTGGGGCCTAACCTGCTGAGCCCGGCCAACGAGGACCTGCTCCCTCTGGAGGCCATGCTGGAGGTGGCTGAGAAGGTACGCTCTAGTGAGCAGCCAGCTGCAGCCTTCCCGGCCCCTCAGAGCGTGGCTGTTCAGAGGTCCCTGGCTGCCTCCTCTCTTGAGCAAATGCTGCTGGGGTGGGGTGGGCTGCCTGGAAGAGCAGCCCCACAGCCACAGCCTTCTGCGCAGAGGGAAGGGTCAGCAGTGGGAAAGGCTGCTTGACACCTTTTCAGCCACCTGCGCTGAAACCAAGGACGTGATGTGTGCAGGTGAAGGTGCTGGTGGAGTTTCTGATGGAGAACCACTGTGCAATCTTTGGGGAGGAGATGGCTGGCCTTTCCAGTCCCTCAGCTGCGGAGCGGCCAGCGCCCGTGGACAGATCCGCAGGTATGAGGAGGAGGGACTGAGGGTTGTCACAGCCTGAGCAGAATGCTGGCGCAGGGCTTCGGGTGGGCTTTGCTTTAGCTGTTGTCCGCTTCCAAGAAGTCACTTGGCTGCACGTGCTTTTGCTTTCCAGAGCTGCCTTTGGAAGAGCAACGTGGCCCTGCAGGCGGAGCAGAGGTGGAGCACCAGGCAAAAGCCCTCCTGGACGCACCACCCTCTCTGCTCCTCCTCCAGAAAGCAGCAGGGGCCGACACGGTGGCGGGATCGCAAAGGGCAGAGGTATGGCAGCTCCACAAACACTGGGACAACGTGCCTCGTGGAGGAGGGTAGTTCCTCGTGAGCCCACGTAGCTGCTGTGCCTCTCCCTGGCATTCGAGCTCTTGTGGCTTTGTGTGGGCTCTTTTTACCCCCCACCCCCACCCCGGAAGGATCCATTGCAAGGAAAACTGGACAGGCTGTTTCTCAAATGCCTTAGGCACGTGCTTCATCAAGGGAAGTACCTACAAAATCCCTTTTCAAAAGCAAAGCCTCCCGCCGCAGAAGGTGGGATTGCACCAAAGGGACCTCCGCAGGCTCCCTGCTGCATGGCCCCCCCCAAATGAACCGAGTGTCACACAGCCGTGTGAACACTGTGTTCCAAAGCGAGGCCCTTGGAAGAAAGATCCAAAGGGATCTTCTCTGGAGAGCTAAGGTAGCAGTTTGGCAACCAGTCGCTTCCTCCTCCAGGGCGTCCCTTGCCACCTGCTAACGCCAACATTTCTCTCTTAGGCACCCGTTGCTTTGCCTCCAAGCACCCCAGAGACCACGGCAGCCTCCCTGGGATGCGCACGAGAACTACAGAGCCTTTCGGAGGAAAGAAGGTAACGTGAGTCAGCTTTGGTTCAGTCAAGAACTGCTTCCCGTGGGTCCTGGCTTTACCTATCTAACCGCACTGTGGGACGGAAAGGTTTGCAGGCTCCCCCCAGGAAACGGAAAACGGACGCAAGAAAAGAAAGAGCACAGAGGCCTGGGCAGAGGAGAGGGATTGCCAGCCAGAAAAGAAAAGAAGGAAGAGAGAGAGAGAAAGACGGGGCCTGGAAAAAAGCAGGAAGGTGCAGAAGGTCAGGAAGGCCAGGTGTGTACCAGGCTCTGCTGCCCATCTTTCCCGGCTCTGAAGACTGCTCCAAGTCAGTCCAACACGCTGGCAAGGGACGGCGAGGGCCGGTGCTGCGCAGGGTTTGGAAACAGCTCCCCGGCAGCTCCGCAGGGGCTCCCCACGGAGCCCTGCTGCGTGGCACAGGGGCACTGTGCATCTCTGCACGCGCACAGGTCTCTAAGGGCATCACCCATGGGGATAAGGCGCCCGAGCCACCCCGTAGTCAATGCCAGCACCAGCTCTCTCCTCTGGGCCATAAACAACTCCTCGTAAACGGTGTTCCCCAAAGAAAGGGGAACAAAATCCTGCCTCTCCCTGCCTTGATGGATTTACGCGAGCTTTCCGACTCTGTCGTTGCAGGTGCTGATTCCTTTTGAGCGGCTGAACCGCTGTGACTCCTGGGCCCCCACCGTTGCTGGCCACAATAAAAGGATCTTTTCTCTCTTCTGACTGCGTCTGCCATAGGATATTCTGGAGTGGGGAGCTGTTGTTTTGTGCTGAATCCTCGGGGAGGAGTTTGGGATCGTCCCTTGTCCCAGCATCCTTGCCAGCGGGCATCAGGCCTGAGTTCAGGTGCCTTAGGAGTGAAAGCAAAGCAGAGAGTCACGCAGGAGGGTGGAGGTTGGAAGGGACCTGTGGAGGTCATCTGGTCCAAGCCCTCTGCTCAAGCAGGCTCGCCTGGAGCCAGTAAAATACATCACCCCAACAGTCAAAGATTGGTTCCTCGTGTGCAGCTGGAATATCATGCCTTCTCATTTGTGCCCCTTTCCTCTGGTCCTCTCGGTGCACGCTCTTGAGAAGAGCCTGGCTCCCTCCTCTTCTTTCCTTCTCGGCAGGTTTTTATACACATTGATAAGACACACACAACACGCCCCCCCCACCCCCCCCACCCCCCCCGTCTTCCCTTCCCCCAGCTGAGGAGTGCCAGCTCTCTCAGCCTCTCCTCACATGGCAACCAGAAGGAGAATTTCCACTGGTCCTCTCTTGGAAACTTTTGGAAGGCCTCCGTCTCCAAGAAGAAATTTGAGACATCGGTCTTCATCTAGGTTACCTCATGAGCCTCACGTGCGACTGCACTTGAACCAAGCCGAGACACTGAACTGCATGTGACGAGGGGGAGAAAACGCTGCTGTTAATAACCCCCTGAGAAGCAGAAAGCCGAAGGCTAGGGGTTTGTGCCTTCGGGCCTGCCTTGTTTACCTTGCCTTTCCCATTTGTGCCTGCTAACAACAAACCCGTAAGCTTCTGTTCCTGTAATAGGAAGCAGGCGTTGTTTCAGTTGCAGACATTGAAACATGTTACGGCGGTTACAGAGTTGCTAGCTACCCTACACCGACACCCAAAGCCCAACAGACTTGTTCTGAAGGCTTTATAGGACTGTACAACTTTTAAATATGGCACTCGGTGAAGACAGGGCTTGTTCGAGAGGGGGTTACCTTGTTCCTGGTTGGCAAAGTGAAAAGCACAAGGAGGTTGGGCTGCCAAAAGCCGAGCTGGTGCTCTTGACGGAAATGCCCCTCGGTTTGAAATAGGCCAATGTGGCACGCTTTCGAAAAGCTGTTCCACAGCACTGCACAACACTGCACAAGACAACAGCGTCCTTTTAAAAGAGCATTAAGACCGTCATGAAGACAAACCCGGGCGGTGAGTATTTACACACAATCCCCAGGTGCGTAACACCTTCCCCGGGGAGAAGGGACGTGCTGTTAATCTGAACAACTTCTGTAAACGAGTCTTTCCCTGTTTTCCATATCCCTGGGTAGCCGAGACGTCGGCTGGGGACCTACCTGAGACCCCCAGCCCCTGGAGTGGTGGCTGGAGGATGGGTAGGCCAAAGGACCCTGATGGGAGCCCTGCAGGGCCTCATCCATTGCACCAAGGGGCACCTTCCCTGGTCACACAGAGCCTCTCAGGGATGAGATGAAAAGGGATGCTCTGGAGAGCTGCTGGCAAACCTCTGGAGAAGAGCTTGTCTCCCCCCTCTCCCAGGGCCTTTCTCAGCTCTGGCGCCCTTCCCACAGACAGCCCCACCAGGTGGCTGCAGTCAGCATTGCAGGAAAGAACAGGCAGCAGCCACAACAGTCCGCCCTGCGGGAAAGCTGGGACCCCGGAGAGCCTCCCAGGCTCTCCAATCCCAGCCTCGCCCAGGGTGTGTGACTTGCTGCCCAGAAGAGTGCTTTCCGAGCCCTTTTCGCAACGTGCGAAATTGCCCTTAGAGCATGAACCCCTGCACCCCACGCTGTTTCTGGCTGGCGTGTAAAATAGCCAAAAGATCCTTTTGTCAATGTCTCTGATTTCCTGCATTTTTCCTGAAAAGGCCAGGGGTTTCACTCTCTCAAGAACTCGCTTCTATTTGAATCCAGGCATTGCTCAGTATCAACAGTTCAGCCAGACACCTCCAGGCAGGCGGGAGGAAGGGGCTGCCAAGGAATCTCCTGCAGTTCGACAAGGGGAAGAGCCAAGTGCTGCACCCGAGGAGGAAGAAGCCCTTGCATGGGTAGATGCTGGGGGACACCCGGCTGCAATGCAGCTGTGCAGACACCTGGGGGCGTGGTGGAGCCCCAGTTGACCAATTTGGAGGCGGCAAAGTGCCCTTGGGGCAGCGGCGGCTACCGGCATCGTGGGCTGCACTAGGCAAAGCATTGGCAGCAGGTGGAGGGCGGTGGTCCTTCCCCTCCGCTGCGTCCTGCTCTGGGCTCCCCAGCGCAAGGCAGACATGGCCGTAGTGGAGAGAACCCCCACGCCAGGGCCCCCCCAGGGCCCCTCCCACTTTCCGTTGGGGTCGGAATGTTGGTCACTTGGAGCCAACAGCCACCAGAGACAGCAGGACGGAGCTGTGCTGGCACAGAGCAGCGCTGGGAGGAGGCAGGGTCTGGCCGAGCAGCGCTGCCCCGGCACCGGCACCAGCACCCCGCTTCCCAGCCTCGCTGTCGCCGGCTGGGCCGCGTCCCTGGTGCACGGCGAGGGTCCTCCTGTCCCGGGCAGGATGGGCCAGGCCAACTGCTGCTGCGGCTCCAGGTGGGCTCTCCCTGGGGGTCGGGGAGAGGCGGGCTGGGCCGGGTGCCGCAGCAGTTGCCTTCCTCATTCCCGCCGCTCTCTGCTCTGCAGGGAGGCTCTCACCGATGCCGAGGCGGTGCTGAGCACGGACGTGCGGCTGAGCCGGGGCCGCAAGAGGAGCGAGAGGCGCCTTCTCCTCCTCCAGGAGGAGCTGGTCATCGCCAAGTTGCAGTAAGACCCCCAGAGCCCAGCTGCCTTTCCCCCAGCCCTGGCCCTGGGCCCAGGGCAGGGACAGCCTGGCACCAGCCCCAGGCCCCGGCATCTTGGTGCTGGATGCCCCTGTGTCCGTCCCAAGGGCAGGTGGGGGACAGGGCTCTGCCCGGGGGGACCCCAAGGAGGCCACCTCCAGCTCTCTGCCTGCCTCTCCTCTCTGCAGACGTGGCGGCACCACTGTGCGCCCACAGCTCCGCCTGGCCCTGGACCAGCTGTGGGTGCTGAGCGGCGGGAAGGAGGCAGCGGGGGAGGAAGAAGAGGAGGAGGAGGAGGAGGAGGAAGGCTGCGATGAGGGCAGGACCTCCGTCATCCTCACCTGGCCCACCGGCTCCTGTGTTGCCACTTTCGGGTGAGTCGTGGTGCCACGTCCCACGGCAGGGCAGGAGAGGTTCCCAAGCCTGCCCAGGCCAGGCTGTGAATGGCCTCCGCCCTGCGTGCAGAGCCTGGGCAGGGAGCGGGCAGCACGCCGGCAGGGAGGGACAGGGCCATTTCCACGTCCGGCATGCCCTGGTCACCTTGTGGTCCCCAGAAGGGAAGGGCAAAAGCAGCTGCTCTGGCAGGGCAGAGGGAGCCAGGGCTTGGGCAGCGCCTCTGTCCTGCCCCAGGGGGCTTCGTCCTGCCCCTGTGTCCTTCCCCACGGGGCAGGGCTGTGCAGGCGCCCGCCTCTGCCCACGGGCTGCGGGGCAGCGGGGCCTGACGCTCTTTCTCCTCTCTTTCTGCAGCTCCCGGGCGCTGAAGGAGCTGTGGGTGGGCACACTGCTGGGGTAAGCCGGGGGGATGCTCCAGGCACAGCCGGATGGGGGATGACAGCTCCCCAGTGTGGGGAGAGGTGGCCCTGTGCCTGCGGGCAGCTCTCAGGCAGAGCTGCCTGAGAGGAGCGAAGAGGCAGCCTGGGGCTCACCCAGCTCTCTCCCTGTCCCTTCCCGCTGTACAGGACACCAGAAGGAGCAAAGACAGCCCGCGTGACCCGTCTCCCATCGATCAAGCCACTGGAGAAGGAGTTGAGCCGCCGCCATGCCGTGAGTGTCTCTCTGGCCTCGGCTCTGTCCCCCAGCACTGCTCCTCCAGCCGAGCAGCAGAGGCACGGCTGCTCACCTTCTTCCACTCCTTCCCTCTTGCCCAGTGGAGGACATTCAGCGCCCGGAGCCTGGAGAGGCTGATGGAGGGCCAGGCAGAGGTGAGAATGGCTGCCTTTCACCTGCCTCTGGCTGTGCCGGGGTGCCAGGGAGGTGCAGCGAGTGGGGTGAGCTTGTGCAGGAGGGAGGGAGGGAGGGTCCCGCGGTGCCACTCGGGGAGCAGAGAGGGTTGGGGAGCCAGCAGGAATGCCGGCACGTCCTCGCTGGCAGCGCTGGGAGGAAACCTGCCCCGCGGGGCAGAGAGCCCGCGAGGGCAGAGGCTCCCAGCTCTGCCGCGCTCAGGCTGCTGGTGCTGTGTGGCAGCTCGCCGGTGGCCCTTTCTGCGGCGGGGCTGCTCTCTAAATGCAGCCTGGTTCTTGCAGGATGGTCCCAAGCCAGGGCCTGCGACGGCCCCATCTAGCAACGGAGGGGGACTTTGCCGCTCACCAGGTGAGTTTTGGAGAGAAAGGCAACGTCCTGCAACCGGTTGAGCTGTGCTCACTTGTCCCTTGAGTGTCGCCATGCAGGTGTGGCACCGCAAGGGAGGACGTCCCCTGGAGAAGCAAGGACACCCGCTGGGCAGCGGCCGCTGGACGTGGTTCTGCGGGGACACGGAGCCTCTGCTGCTGCTCACGGCTTGGAGGAGGGCAGGGCGAGGGCTGGGCCAGGCTGTCCCGGTGGCACGCCGGCTCTCAGGAGCCTCCGAGCCCGAGCCGCTGAGCCGCAGCTGCTGGCTCCCTGCCCGTCCCGCCGCACTGCTCAGCACCGCGCTGCAGGCAGGGCAGGGCAGGGCAGGCCAGGCCAGGCCAGGGCAGGGCAGGGCAGGCTCCGGGAGCGCTGGGCTGGCGGTCTCCATTGACAGGCTCTTGCTCTGTTTTCCTTTGCAGCAGGAGGGAGCAGCAGCAGGAGGAGGAGGAGGAGGAGGGGGCTGCCCTGGCCCTTTGCTCTGCGGCGGGGCCCGGCCGCTGCCCAGGCGCCAGGGCAGGCGGGCTCCGGCTGCAGCAGGGCACTCTTTGGCCAGCCCCTGGCAGCCCTCTGCGGGGAGGACGGCACGCTGCCCCAGCCCATCGAGGTAAGCCAGCCTGGACAGGGGGTCCCCAGCCCTCCGGCTGCTCCAGAGGCAGCGTCCCCAGGGGCTGCGGGGATGGGGGATTGGGCTCTTCACCCCTGGCTCACGGTTCTAGTGCCGGCCCCTTGGCGGGGGACAGCAGCTGGCTCTTGGGCAGAGCGTTGGCCCTGGCCACCGCTGTCAGAAGGCAGCTCTTCAGCCAAGCAACTGTCTCCTGTGTCTCCTGCAGGAGCTGCTGGATATCCTGCACCAGCAAGGACCGACGACGGAGGGGATATTCCGCAGAGCTGCCAGCGGGACATCGCTCCGGGAGCTGAAGGAGGCCCTCAACAGCGGCATGGACGTCGACCTGGGAAGCCAGCCTGCGCTCCTGCTGGCCGTCATCTTGAAGGTGAGCGCTTCTGACCTGCAGCTGGAAGAGCTGCCGGCTGGGCTGGAGTGTTCCGAGGCTCACCTGGAGGCCTTGGCGTTGCAGGACTTCCTCCGAAGCATCCCCGCCAAGCTCCTTGTGACAGACCTCTACGAGGACTGGATGGCAGCGATGCAGAAGACCAGCAAGGAGGAGAAGATTGAAGAGCTGAAAGCGTGAGTGTGGGCAGCAGCCTGCCTGTTGAGCAGGAGCCCTGACCGCTGGCTGAGGGCACCTGGAAAGCTGCGCAACACAGCCGCTGGCTCCCACCTGCCCTCCTGGGTAAGCCTGGGGACGGCTGTGGGCAGCAGCTGCTTTATGAACCTTGTGCTCCTGTTCCCTCAGGGTGGCCGAGAAGTTGCCTGCAGCCAACCTCCTCCTGCTGAAGCGGCTGCTGTCCCTCCTCCAGCACATCGGCCACAACGCATCCGCCAGCAGGATGAGCTGCAGCAACCTGGCCATCTGCGTGGGGCCTAACCTGCTGAGCCCGGCCAACGAGGACCTGCTCCCTCTGGAGGCCATGCTGGAGGTGGCTGAGAAGGTACGCTCTAGTGAGCAGCCGGCTGCAGCCTTCCCGGCCCCTCAGAGCGTGGCTGTTCAGAGGTCCCTGGCTGCCTCCTCTCTTGAGCAAATGCTGCTGGGGTGGGGTGGGCTGCCTGGAAGAGCAGCCCCACAGCCACAGCCTTCTGCGCAGAGGGAAGGGTCAGCAGTGGGAAAGGCTGCTTGACACCTTTTCAGCCACCTGCGCTGAAACCAAGGACGTGATGTGTGCAGGTGAAGGTGCTGGTGGAGTTTCTGATGAAGAACCACTGTGAAATCTTTGGGGAGGAGATGGCTGGCCTTTCCAGTCCCTCAGCTGCGGAGCGGCCAGCGCCCGTGGACAGATCCGCAGGTATGAGGAGGAGGGACTGAGGGTTGTCACAGCCTGAGCAGAATGCTGGCGCAGGGCTTCGGGTGGGCTTTGCTTTAGCTGTTGTCCGCTTCCAAGAAGTCACTTGGCTGCACGTGCTTTTGCTTTCCAGAGCTGCCTTTGGAAGAGCAACGTGGCCCTGCAGGCGGAGCAGAGGTGGAGCACCAGGCAAAAGCCCTCCTGGACGCACCACCCTCTCTGCTCCTCCTCCAGAAAGCAGCAGGGGCCGACACGGTGGCGGGATCGCAAAGGGCAGAGGTATGGCAGCTCCACAAACACTGGGACAACGTGCCTCGTGGAGGAGGGTAGTTCCTCGTGAGCCCACGTAGCTGCTGTGCCTCTCCCTGGCATTCGAGCTCTTGTGGCTTTGTGTGGGCTCTTTTTACCCCCCCCCCCACCCCGGAAGGATCCATTGCAAGGAAAACTGGACAGGCTGTTTCTCAAATGCCTTAGGCACGTGCTTCATCAAGGGAAGTACCTACAAAATCCCTTTTCAAAAGCAAAGCCTCCCGCCGCAGAAGGTGGGATTGCACCAAAGGGACCTCCGCAGGCTCCCTGCTGCATGGCCCCCCCCAAATGAACCGAGTGTCACACAGCCGTGTGAACACTGTGTTCCAAAGCGAGGCCCTTGGAAGAAAGATCCAAAGGGATCTTCTCTGGAGAGCTAAGGTAGCAGTTTGGCAACCAGTCGCTTCCTCCTCCAGGGCGTCCCTTGCCACCTGCTAACGCCAACATTTCTCTCTTAGGCACCCGTTGCTTTGCCTCCAAGCACCCCAGAGACCACGGCAGCCTCCCTGGGATGCGCACGAGAACTACAGAGCCTTTCGGAGGAAAGAAGGTAACGTGAGTCAGCTTTGGTTCAGTCAAGAACTGCTTCCCGTGGGTCCTGGCTTTACCTATCTAACCGCACTGTGGGACGGAAAGGTTTGCAGGCTCCCCCCAGGAAACGGAAAACGGACGCAAGAAAAGAAAGAGCACAGAGGCCTGGGCAGAGGAGAGGGATTGCCAGCCAGAAAAGAAAAGAAGGAAGAGAGAGAGAGAAAGACGGGGCCTGGAAAAAAGCAGGAAGGTGCAGAAGGTCAGGAAGGCCAGGTGTGTACCAGGCTCTGCTGCCCATCTTTCCCGGCTCTGAAGACTGCTCCAAGTCAGTCCAACGCGCTGGCAAGGGACGGCGAGGGCCGGTGCTGCGCAGGGTTTGGAAACAGCTCCCCGGCAGCTCCGCAGGGGCTCCCCACGGAGCCCTGCTGCGTGGCACAGGGGCACTGTGCATCTCTGCACGCGCGCAGGTCTCTAAGGGCATCACCCATGGGGATAAGGCGCCCGAGCCACCCCGTAGTCAATGCCAGCACCAGCTCTCTCCTCTGGGCCATAAACAACTCCTCGTAAACGGTGTTCCCCAAAGAAAGGGGAACAAAATCCTGCCTCTCCCTGCCTTGATGGATTTACGCGAGCTTTCCGACTCTGTCGTTGCAGGTGCTGATTCCTTTTGAGCGGCTGAACCGCTGTGACTCCTGGGCCCCCACCGTTGCTGTCCACAATAAAAGGATCTTTTCTCTCTTCTGACTGCGTCTGCCATAGGATATTCTGGAGTGGGGAGCTGTTGTTTTGTGCTGAATCCTCGGGGAGGAGTTTGGGATCGTCCCTTGTCCCAGCATCCTTGCCAGCGGGCATCAGGCCTGAGTTCAGGTGCCTTAGGAGTGAAAGCAAAGCAGAGAGTCACGCAGGAGGGTGGAGGTTGGAAGGGACCTGTGGAGGTCATGTGGTCCAAGCCCTCTGCTCAAGCAGGCTCGCCTGGAGCCAGTAAAATACATCACCCCAACAGTCAAAGATTGGTTCCTCGTGTGCAGCTGGAATATCATGCCTTCTCATTTGTGCCCCTTTCCTCTGGTCCTCTCGGTGCACGCTCTTGAGAAGAGCCTGGCTCCCTCCTCTTCTTTCCTTCTCGGCAGGTTTTTATACACATTGATAAGACACACACAACACGCCCCCCCCACCCCCCCACCCACCCCGTCTTCCCTTCCCCCAGCTGAGGAGTGCCAGCTCTCTCAGCCTCTCCTCACATGGCAACCAGAAGGAGAATTTCCACTGGTCCTCTCTTGGAAACTTTTGGAAGGCCTCCGTCTCCAAGAAGAAATTTGAGACATCGGTCTTCATCTAGGTTACCTCATGAGCCTCACGTGCGACTGCACTTGAACCAAGCCGAGACACTGAACTGCATGTGACGAGGGGGAGAAAACGCTGCTGTTAATAACCCCCTGAGAAGCAGAAAGCCGAAGGCTAGGGGTTTGTGCCTTCGGGCCTGCCTTGTTTACCTTGCCTTTCCCATTTGTGCCTGCTAACAACAAACCCGTAAGCTTCTGTTCCTGTAATAGGAAGCAGGCGTTGTTTCAGTTGCAGACATTGAAACATGTTACGGCGGTTACAGAGTTGCTAGCTACCCTACACCGACACCCAAAGCCCAACAGACTTGTTCTGAAGGCTTTATAGGACTGTACAACTTTTAAATATGGCACTCGGTGAAGACAGGGCTTGTTCGAGAGGGGGTTACCTTGTTCCTGGTTGGCAAAGTGAAAAGCACAAGGAGGTTGGGCTGCCAAAAGCCGAGCTGGTGCTCTTGACGGAAATGCCCCTCGGTTTGAAATAGGCCAATGTGGCACGCTTTCGAAAAGCTGTTCCACAGCACTGCACAACACTGCACAAGACAACAGCGTCCTTTTAAAAGAGCATTAAGACCGTCATGAAGACAAACCCGGGCGGTGAGTATTTACACACAATCCCCAGGTGCGTAACACCTTCCCCGGGGAGAAGGGACGTGCTGTTAATCTGAACAACTTCTGTAAACGAGTCTTTCCCTGTTTTCCATATCCCTGGGTAGCCGAGACGTCGGCTGGGGACCTACCTGAGACCCCCAGCCCCTGGAGTGGTGGCTGGAGGATGGGTAGGCCAAAGGACCCTGATGGGAGCCCTGCAGGGCCTCATCCATTGCACCAAGGGGCACCTTCCCTGGTCACACAGAGCCTCTCAGGGGTGAGATGAAAAGGGATGCTCTGGAGAGCTGCTGGCAAACCTCTGGAGAAGAGCTTGTCTCCCCCCTCTCCCAGGGCCTTTCTCAGCTCTGGCGCCCTTCCCACGGACAGCCCCACCAGGTGGCTGCAGTCAGCATTGCAGGAAAGAACAGGCAGCAGCCACAACAGTCCGCCCTGCGGGAAAGCTGGGACCCCGGAGAGCCTCCCAGGCTCTCCAATCCCAGCCTCGCCCAGGGTGTGTGACTTGCTGCCCAGAAGAGTGCTTTGCGAGCCCTTTTCCCAACGTGCGAAATTGCCCTTAGAGCATGAACCCCTGCACCCCACGCTGTTTCTGGCTGGCGTGTAAAATAGCCAAAAGATCCTTTTGTAAATGTCTCTGATTTCCTGCATTTTTCCTGAAAAGGCCAGGGGTTTCACTCTCTTAAGAACTCGCTTCTATTTGAATCCAGGCATTGCTCAGTATCAACAGTTCAGCCAGACACCTCCAGGCAGGCGGGAGGAAGGGGCTGCCAAGGAATCTCCTGCAGTTCGACAAGGGGAAGAGCCAAGTGCTGCACCCGAGGAGGAAGAAGCCCTTGCATGGGTAGATGCTGGGGGACACCCGGCTGCAATGCAGCTGTGCAGACACCTGGGGGCGTGGTGGAGCCCCAGTTGACCAATTTGGAGGCGGCAAAGTGCCCTTGGGGCAGCGGCGGCTACCGGCATCGTGGGCTGCACTAGGCAAAGCATTGGCAGCAGGTGGAGGGCGGTGGTCCTTCCCCTCCGCTGCGTCCTGCTCTGGGCTCCCCAGCGCAAGGCAGACATGGCCGTAGTGGAGAGAACCCCCACGCCAGGGCCCCCCCAGGGCCCCTCCCACTTTCCGTTGGGGTCGGAATGTTGGTCACTTGGAGCCAACAGCCACCAGAGACAGCAGGACGGAGCTGTGCTGGCACAGAGCAGCGCTGGGAGGAGGCAGGGTCTGGCCGAGCAGCGCTGCCCCGGCACCGGCACCAGCACCCCGCTTCCCAGCCTCGCTGTCGCCGGCTGGGCCGCGTCCCTGGTGCACGGCGAGGGTCCTCCTGTCCCGGGCAGGATGGGCCAGGCCAACTGCTGCTGCGGCTCCAGGTGGGCTCTCCCTGGGGGTCGGGGAGAGGCGGGCTGGGCCGGGTGCCGCAGCAGTTGCCTTCCTCATTCCCGCCGCTCTCTGCTCTGCAGGGAGGCTCTCACCGATGCCGAGGCGGTGCTGAGCACGGACGTGCGGCTGAGCCGGGGCCGCAAGAGGAGCGAGAGGCGCCTTCTCCTCCTCCAGGAGGAGCTGGTCATCGCCAAGTTGCAGTAAGACCCCCAGAGCCCAGCTGCCTTTCCCCCAGCCCTGGCCCTGGGCCCAGGGCAGGGACAGCCTGGCACCAGCCCCAGGCCCCGGCACCTTGGTGCTGGATGCCCCTGTGTCCGTCCCAAGGGCAGGTGGGGGACAGGGCTCTGCCCGGGGGGACCCCAAGGAGGCCACCTCCAGCTCTCTGCCTGCCTCTCCTCTCTGCAGACGTGGCGGCACCACCGTGCGCCCACAGCTCCGCCTGGCCCTGGACCAGCTGTGGGTGCTGAGCGGCGGGAAGGAGGCAGCGGGGGAGGAAGAAGAGGAGGAGGAGGAGGAGGAGGAAGGCAGCGATGAGGGCAGGACCTCCATCATCCTCACCTGGCCCACCGGCTCCTGTGTTGCCACTTTCGGGTGAGTCGTGGTGCCATGTCCCACGGCAGGGCAGGAGAGGTTCCCAAGCCTGCCCAGGCCAGGCTGTGAATGGCCTCCGCCCTGCGTGCAGAGCCTGGGCAGGGAGCGGGCAGCACGCCGGCAGGGAGGGACAGGGCCATTTCCACGTCCGGCATGCCCTGGTCACCTTGTGGTCCCCAGAAGGGAAGGGCAAAAGCAGCTGCTCTGGCAGGGCAGAGGGAGCCAGGGCTTGGGCAGCGCCTCTGTCCTGCCCCAGGGGGCTTCGTCCTGCCCCTGTGTCCTTCCCCACGGGGCAGGGCTGTGCAGGCGCCCGCCTCTGCCCACGGGCTGCGGGGCAGCGGGGCCTGACGCTCTTTCTCCTCTCTTTCTGCAGCTCCCGGGCGCTGAAGGAGCTGTGGGTGGGCACACTGCTGGGGTAAGCCGGGGGGATGCTCCAGGCACAGCCGGATGGGGGATGACAGCTCCCCAGTGTGGGGAGAGGTGGCCCTGTGCCTGCGGGCAGCTCTCAGGCAGAGCTGCCTGAGAGGAGCGAAGAGGCAGCCTGGGGCTCACCCAGCTCTCTCCCTGTCCCTTCCCGCTGTACAGGACACCAGAAGGAGCAAAGACAGCCCGCGTGACCCGTCTCCCATCGATCAAGCCACTGGAGAAGGAGTTGAGCCGCCGCCATGCCGTGAGTGTCTCTCTGGCCTCGGCTCTGTCCCCCAGCACTGCTCCTCCAGCCGAGCAGCAGAGGCACGGCTGCTCACCTTCTTCCACTCCTTCCCTCTTGCCCAGTGGAGGACATTCAGCGCCCGGAGCCTGGAGAGGCTGATGGAGGGCCAGGCAGAGGTGAGAATGGCTGCCTTTCACCTGCCTCTGGCTGTGCCGGGGTGCCAGGGAGGTGCAGCGAGTGGGGTGAGCTTGTGCAGGAGGGAGGGAGGGAGGGTCCCGCGGTGCCACTCGGGGAGCAGAGAGGGTTGGGGAGCCAGCAGGAATGCCGGCACGTCCTCGCTGGCAGCGCTGGGAGGAAACCTGCCCCGCGGGGCAGAGAGCCCGCGAGGGCAGAGGCTCCCAGCTCTGCCGCGCTCAGGCTGCTGGTGCTGTGTGGCAGCTCGCCGGTGGCCCTTTCTGCGGCGGGGCTGCTCTCTAAATGCAGCCTGGTTCTTGCAGGATGGTCCCAAGCCAGGGCCTGCGACGGCCCCATCTAGCAACGGAGGGGGACTTTGCCGCTCACCAGGTGAGTTTTGGAGAGAAAGGCAACGTCCTGCAACCGGTTGAGCTGTGCTCACTTGTCCCTTGAGTGTCGCCATGCAGGTGTGGCACCGCAAGGGAGGACGTCCCCTGGAGAAGCAAGGACACCCGCTGGGCAGCGGCCGCTGGACGTGGTTCTGCGGGGACACGGAGCCTCTGCTGCTGCTCACGGCTTGGAGGAGGGCAGGGCGAGGGCTGGGCCAGGCTGTCCCGGTGGCACGCCGGCTCTCAGGAGCCTCCGAGCCCGAGCCGCTGAGCCGCAGCTGCTGGCTCCCTGCCCGTCCCGCCGCACTGCTCAGCACTGCGCTGCAGGCAGGGCAGGGCAGGGCAGGCCAGGCCAGGCCAGGGCAGGGCAGGGCAGGCTCCGGGAGCGCTGGGCTGGCGGTCTCCATTGACAGGCTCTTGCTCTGTTTTCCTTTGCAGCAGGAGGGAGCAGCAGCAGGAGGAGGAGGAGGAGGAGGGGGCTGCCCTGGCCCTTTGCTCTGCGGCGGGGCCCGGCCGCTGCCCAGGCGCCAGGGCAGGCGGGCTCCGGCTGCAGCAGGGCACTCTTTGGCCAGCCCCTGGCAGCCCTCTGCGGGGAGGACGGCACGCTGCCCCAGCCCATCGAGGTAAGCCAGCCTGGACAGGGGGTCCCCAGCCCTCCGGCTGCTCCAGAGGCAGCGTCCCCAGGGGCTGCGGGGATGGGGGATTGGGCTCTTCACCCCTGGCTCACGGTTCTAGTGCCGGCCCCTTGGCGGGGGACAGCAGCTGGCTCTTGGGCAGAGCGTTGGCCCTGGCCACCGCTGTCAGAAGGCAGCTCTTCAGCCAAGCAACTGTCTCCTGTGTCTCCTGCAGGAGCTGCTGGATATCCTGCACCAGCAAGGACCGACGACGGAGGGGATATTCCGCAGAGCTGCCAGCGGGACATCGCTCCGGGAGCTGAAGGAGGCCCTCAACAGCGGCATGGACGTCGACCTGGGAAGCCAGCCTGCGCTCCTGCTGGCCGTCATCTTGAAGGTGAGCGCTTCTGACCTGCAGCTGGAAGAGCTGCCGGCTGGGCTGGAGTGTTCCGAGGCTCACCTGGAGGCCTTGGCGTTGCAGGACTTCCTCCGAAGCATCCCCGCCAAGCTCCTTGTGACAGACCTCTACGAGGACTGGATGGCAGCGATGCAGAAGACCAGCAAGGAGGAGAAGATTGAAGAGCTGAAAGCGTGAGTGTGGGCAGCAGCCTGCCTGTTGAGCAGGAGCCCTGACCGCTGGCTGAGGGCACCTGGAAAGCTGCGCAACACAGCCGCTGGCTCCCACCTGCCCTCCTGGGTAAGCCTGGGGACGGCTGTGGGCAGCAGCTGCTTTATGAACCTTGTGCTCCTGTTCCCTCAGGGTGGCCGAGAAGTTGCCTGCAGCCAACCTCCTCCTGCTGAAGCGGCTGCTGTCCCTCCTCCAGCACATCGGCCACAACGCATCCGCCAGCAGGATGAGCTGCAGCAACCTGGCCATCTGCGTGGGGCCTAACCTGCTGAGCCCGGCCAACGAGGACCTGCTCCCTCTGGAGGCCATGCTGGAGGTGGCTGAGAAGGTACGCTCTAGTGAGCAGCCGGCTGCAGCCTTCCCGGCCCCTCAGAGCGTGGCTGTTCAGAGGTCCCTGGCTGCCTCCTCTCTTGAGCAAATGCTGCTGGGGTGGGGTGGGCTGCCTGGAAGAGCAGCCCCACAGCCACAGCCTTCTGCGCAGAGGGAAGGGTCAGCAGTGGGAAAGGCTGCTTGACACCTTTTCAGCCACCTGCGCTGAAACCAAGGACGTGATGTGTGCAGGTGAAGGTGCTGGTGGAGTTTCTGATGAAGAACCACTGTGAAATCTTTGGGGAGGAGATGGCTGGCCTTTCCAGTCCCTCAGCTGCGGAGCGGCCAGCGCCCGTGGACAGATCCGCAGGTATGAGGAGGAGGGACTGAGGGTTGTCACAGCCTGAGCAGAATGCTGGCGCAGGGCTTCGGGTGGGCTTTGCTTTAGCTGTTGTCCGCTTCCAAGAAGTCACTTGGCTGCACGTGCTTTTGCTTTCCAGAGCTGCCTTTGGAAGAGCAACGTGGCCCTGCAGGCGGAGCAGAGGTGGAGCACCAGGCAAAAGCCCTCCTGGACGCACCACCCTCTCTGCTCCTCCTCCAGAAAGCAGCAGGGGCCGACACGGTGGCGGGATCGCAAAGGGCAGAGGTATGGCAGCTCCACAAACACTGGGACAACGTGCCTCGTGGAGGAGGGTAGTTCCTCGTGAGCCCACGTAGCTGCTGTGCCTCTCCCTGGCATTCGAGCTCTTGTGGCTTTGTGTGGGCTCTTTTTACCCCCCACCCCCACCCCGGAAGGATCCATTGCAAGGAAAACTGGACAGGCTGTTTCTCAAATGCCTTAGGCACGTGCTTCATCAAGGGAAGTACCTACAAAATCCCTTTTCAAAAGCAAAGCCTCCCGCCGCAGAAGGTGGGATTGCACCAAAGGGACCTCCGCAGGCTCCCTGCTGCATGGCCCCCCCCAAATGAACCGAGTGTCACACAGCCGTGTGAACACTGTGTTCCAAAGCGAGGCCCTTGGAAGAAAGATCCAAAGGGATCTTCTCTGGAGAGCTAAGGTAGCAGTTTGGCAACCAGTCGCTTCCTCCTCCAGGGCGTCCCTTGCCACCTGCTAACGCCAACATTTCTCTCTTAGGCACCCGTTGCTTTGCCTCCAAGCACCCCAGAGACCACGGCAGCCTCCCTGGGATGCGCACGAGAACTACAGAGCCTTTCGGAGGAAAGAAGGTAACGTGAGTCAGCTTTGGTTCAGTCAAGAACTGCTTCCCGTGGGTCCTGGCTTTACCTATCTAACCGCACTGTGGGACGGAAAGGTTTGCAGGCTCCCCCCAGGAAACGGAAAACGGACGCAAGAAAAGAAAGAGCACAGAGGCCTGGGCAGAGGAGAGGGATTGCCAGCCAGAAAAGAAAAGAAGGAAGAGAGAGAGAGAAAGACGGGGCCTGGAAAAAAGCAGGAAGGTGCAGAAGGTCAGGAAGGCCAGGTGTGTACCAGGCTCTGCTGCCCATCTTTCCCGGCTCTGAAGACTGCTCCAAGTCAGTCCAACGCGCTGGCAAGGGACGGCGAGGGCCGGTGCTGCGCAGGGTTTGGAAACAGCTCCCCGGCAGCTCCCCAGGGGCTCCCCACGGAGCCCTGCTGCGTGGCACAGGGGCACTGTGCATCTCTGCACGCGCGCAGGTCTCTAAGGGCATCACCCATGGGGATAAGGCGCCCGAGCCACCCCGTAGTCAATGCCAGCACCAGCTCTCTCCTCTGGGCCATAAACAACTCCTCGTAAATGGTGTTCCCCAAAGAAAGGGGAACAAAATCCTGCCTCTCCCTGCCTTGATGGATTTACGCGAGCTTTCCGACTCTGTCGTTGCAGGTGCTGATTCCTTTTGAGCGGCTGAACCGCTGTGACTCCTGGGCCCCCACCGTTGCTGGCCACAATAAAAGGATCTTTTCTCTCTTCTGACTGCGTCTGCCATAGGATATTCTGGAGTGGGGAGCTGTTGTTTTGTGCTGAATCCTCGGGGAGGAGTTTGGGATCGTCCCTTGTCCCAGCATCCTTGCCAGCGGGCATCAGGCCTGAGTTCAGGTGCCTTAGGAGTGAAAGCAAAGCAGAGAGTCACGCAGGAGGGTGGAGGTTGGAAGGGACCTGTGGAGGTCATGTGGTCCAAGCCCTCTGCTCAAGCAGGCTCGCCTGGAGCCAGTAAAATACATCACCCCAACAGTCAAAGATTGGTTCCTCGTGTGCAGCTGGAATATCATGCCTTCTCATTTGTGCCCCTTTCCTCTGGTCCTCTCGGTGCACGCTCTTGAGAAGAGCCTGGCTCCCTCCTCTTCTTTCCTTCTCGGCAGGTTTTTATACACATTGATAAGACACACACAACACGCCCCCCCCACCCCCCCCCCCACCCCGTCTTCCCTTCCCCCAGCTGAGGAGTGCCAGCTCTCTCAGCCTCTCCTCACATGGCAACCAGAAGGAGAATTTCCACTGGTCCTCTCTTGGAAACTTTTGGAAGGCCTCCGTCTCCAAGAAGAAATTTGAGACATCGGTCTTCATCTAGGTTACCTCATGAGCCTCACGTGCGACTGCACTTGAACCAAGCCGAGACACTGAACTGCATGTGACGAGGGGGAGAAAACGCTGCTGTTAATAACCCCCTGAGAAGCAGAAAGCCGAAGGCTAGGGGTTTGTGCCTTCGGGCCTGCCTTGTTTACCTTGCCTTTCCCATTTGTGCCTGCTAACAACAAACCCGTAAGCTTCTGTTCCTGTAATAGGAAGCAGGCGTTGTTTCAGTTGCAGACATTGAAACATGTTACGGCGGTTACAGAGTTGCTAGCTACCCTACACCGACACCCAAAGCCCAACAGACTTGTTCTGAAGGCTTCATAGGACTGTACAACTTTTAAATATGGCACTCGGTGAAGACAGGGCTTGTTCGAGAGGGGGTTACCTTGTTCCTGGTTGGCAAAGTGAAAAGCACAAGGAGGTTGGGCTGCCAAAAGCCGAGCTGGTGCTCTTGACGGAAATGCCCCTCGGTTTGAAATAGGCCAATGTGGCACGCTTTCAAAAAGCTGTTCCACAGCACTGCACAACACTGCACAAGACAACAGCGTCCTTTTAAAAGAGCATTAAGACCGTCATGAAGACAAACCCGGGCGGTGAGTATTTACACACAATCCCCAGGTGCGTAACACCTTCCCCGGGGAGAAGGGACGTGCTGTTAATCTGAACAACTTCTGTAAACGAGTCTTTCCCTGTTTTCCATATCCCTGGGTAGCCGAGACGTCGGCTGGGGACCTACCTGAGACCCCCAGCCCCTGGAGTGGTGGCTGGAGGATGGGTAGGCCAAAGGACCCTGATGGGAGCCCTGCAGGGCCTCATCCATTGCACCAAGGGGCACCTTCCCTGGTCACACAGAGCCTCTCAGGGGTGAGATGAAAAGGGATGCTCTGGAGAGCTGCTGGCAAACCTCTGGAGAAGAGCTTGTCTCCCCCCTCTCCCAGGGCCTTTCTCAGCTCTGGCGCCCTTCCCACGGACAGCCCCACCAGGTGGCTGCAGTCAGCATTGCAGGAAAGAACAGGCAGCAGCCACAACAGTCCGCCCTGCGGGAAAGCTGGGACCCCGGAGAGCCTCCCAGGCTCTCCAATCCCAGCCTCGCCCAGGGTGTGTGACTTGCTGCCCAGAAGAGTGCTTTCCGAGCCCTTTTCGCAACGTGCGAAATTGCCCTTAGAGCATGAACCCCTGCACCCCACGCTGTTTCTGGCTGGCGTGTAAAATAGCCAAAAGATCCTTTTGTCAATGTCTCTGATTTCCTGCATTTTTCCTGAAAAGGCCAGGGGTTTCACTCTCTCAAGAACTCGCTTCTATTTGAATCCAGGCATTGCTCAGTATCAACAGTTCAGCCAGACACCTCCAGGCAGGCGGGAGGAAGGGGCTGCCAAGGAATCTCCTGCAGTTCGACAAGGGGAAGAGCCAAGTGCTGCACCCGAGGAGGAAGAAGCCCTTGCATGGGTAGATGCTGGGGGACACCCGGCTGCAATGCAGCTGTGCAGACACCTGGGGGCGTGGTGGAGCCCCAGTTGACCAATTTGGAGGCGGCAAAGTGCCCTTGGGGCAGCGGCGGCTACCGGCATCGTGGGCTGCACTAGGCAAAGCATTGGCAGCAGGTGGAGGGCGGTGGTCCTTCCCCTCCGCTGCGTCCTGCTCTGGGCTCCCCAGCGCAAGGCAGACATGGCCGTAGTGGAGAGAACCCCCACGCCAGGGCCCCCCCAGGGCCCCTCCCACTTTCCGTTGGGGTCGGAATGTTGGTCACTTGGAGCCAACAGCCACCAGAGACAGCAGGACGGAGCTGTGCTGGCACAGAGCAGCGCTGGGAGGAGGCAGGGTCTGGCCGAGCAGCGCTGCCCCGGCACCGGCACCAGCACCCCGCTTCCCAGCCTCGCTGTCGCCGGCTGGGCCGCGTCCCTGGTGCACGGCGAGGGTCCTCCTGTCCCGGGCAGGATGGGCCAGGCCAACTGCTGCTGCGGCTCCAGGTGGGCTCTCCCTGGGGGTCGGGGAGAGGCGGGCTGGGCCGGGTGCCGCAGCAGTTGCCTTCCTCATTCCCGCCGCTCTCTGCTCTGCAGGGAGGCTCTCACCGATGCCGAGGCGGTGCTGAGCACGGACGTGCGGCTGAGCCGGGGCCGCAAGAGGAGCGAGAGGCGCCTTCTCCTCCTCCAGGAGGAGCTGGTCATCGCCAAGTTGCAGTAAGACCCCCAGAGCCCAGCTGCCTTTCCCCCAGCCCTGGCCCTGGGCCCAGGGCAGGGACAGCCTGGCACCAGCCCCAGGCCCCGGCACCTTGGTGCTGGATGCCCCTGTGTCCGTCCCAAGGGCAGGTGGGGGACAGGGCTCTGCCCGGGGGGACCCCAAGGAGGCCACCTCCAGCTCTCTGCCTGCCTCTCCTCTCTGCAGACGTGGCGGCACCACCGTGCGCCCACAGCTCCGCCTGGCCCTGGACCAGCTGTGGGTGCTGAGCGGCGGGAAGGAGGCAGCGGGGGAGGAAGAAGAGGAGGAGGAGGAGGAGGAGGAAGGCAGCGATGAGGGCAGGACCTCCGTCATCCTCACCTGGCCCACCGGCTCCTGTGTTGCCACTTTCGGGTGAGTCGTGGTGCCACGTCCCACGGCAGGGCAGGAGAGGTTCCCAAGCCTGCCCAGGCCAGGCTGTGAATGGCCTCCGCCCTGCGTGCAGAGCCTGGGCAGGGAGCGGGCAGCACGCCGGCAGGGAGGGACAGGGCCATTTCCACGTCCGGCATGCCCTGGTCACCTTGTGGTCCCCAGAAGGGAAGGGCAAAAGCAGCTGCTCTGGCAGGGCAGAGGGAGCCAGGGCTTGGGCAGCGCCTCTGTCCTGCCCCAGGGGGCTTCGTCCTGCCCCTGTGTCCTTCCCCACGGGGCAGGGCTGTGCAGGCGCCCGCCTCTGCCCACGGGCTGCGGGGCAGCGGGGCCTGACGCTCTTTCTCCTCTCTTTCTGCAGCTCCCGGGCGCTGAAGGAGCTGTGGGTGGGCACACTGCTGGGGTAAGCCGGGGGGATGCTCCAGGCACAGCCGGATGGGGGATGACAGCTCCCCAGTGTGGGGAGAGGTGGCCCTGTGCCTGCGGGCAGCTCTCAGGCAGAGCTGCCTGAGAGGAGCGAAGAGGCAGCCTGGGGCTCACCCAGCTCTCTCCCTGTCCCTTCCCGCTGTACAGGACACCAGAAGGAGCAAAGACAGCCCGCGTGACCCGTCTCCCATCGATCAAGCCACTGGAGAAGGAGTTGAGCCGCCGCCATGCCGTGAGTGTCTCTCTGGCCTGGGCTCTGTCCCCCAGCACTGCTCCTCCAGCCGAGCAGCAGAGGCACGGCTGCTCACCTTCTTCCACTCCTTCCCTCTTGCCCAGTGGAGGACATTCAGCGCCCGGAGCCTGGAGAGGCTGATGGAGGGCCAGGCAGAGGTGAGAATGGCTGCCTTTCACCTGCCTCTGGCTGTGCCGGGGTGCCAGGGAGGTGCAGCGAGTGGGGTGAGCTTGTGCAGGAGGGAGGGAGGGAGGGTCCCGCGGTGCCACTCGGGGAGCGGAGAGGGTTGGGGAGCCAGCAGGAATGCCGGCACGTCCTCGCTGGCAGCGCTGGGAGGAAACCTGCCCCGCGGGGCAGAGAGCCCGCGAGGGCAGAGGCTCCCAGCTCTGCCGCGCTCAGGCTGCTGGTGCTGTGTGGCAGCTCGCCGGTGGCCCTTTCTGCGGCGGGGCTGCTCTCTAAATGCAGCCTGGTTCTTGCAGGATGGTCCCAAGCCAGGGCCTGCGACGGCCCCACCTAGCAACGGAGGGGGACTTTGCCGCTCACCAGGTGAGTTTTGGAGAGAAAGGCAACGTCCTGCAACCGGTTGAGCTGTGCTCACTTGTCCCTTGAGTGTCGCCATGCAGGTGTGGCACCGCAAGGGAGGACGTCCCCTGGAGAAGCAAGGACACCCGCTGGGCAGCGGCCGCTGGACGTGGTTCTGCGGGGACACGGAGCCTCTGCTGCTGCTCACGGCTTGGAGGAGGGCAGGGCGAGGGCTGGGCCAGGCTGTCCCGGTGGCACGCCGGCTCTCAGGAGCCTCCGAGCCCGAGCCGCTGAGCCGCAGCTGCTGGCTCCCTGCCCGTCCCGCCGCACTGCTCAGCACCGCGCTGCAGGCAGGGCAGGGCAGGGCAGGCCAGGCCAGGGCAGGGCAGGGCAGGCTCCGGGAGCGCTGGGCTGGCGGTCTCCATTGACAGGCTCTTGCTCTGTTTTCCTTTGCAGCAGGAGGGAGCAGCAGCAGGAGGAGGAGGAGGAGGAGGGGGCTGCCCTGGCCCTTTGCTCTGCGGCGGGGCCCGGCCGCTGCCCAGGCGCCAGGGCAGGCGGGCTCCGGCTGCAGCAGGGCGCTCTTTGGCCAGCCCCTGGCAGCCCTCTGCGGGGAGGACGGCACGCTGCCCCAGCCCATCGAGGTAAGCCAGCCTGGACAGGGGGTCCCCAGCCCTCCGGCTGCTCCAGAGGCAGCGTCCCCAGGGGCTGCAGGGATGGGGGATTGGGCTCTTCACCCCTGGCTCACGGTTCTAGTGCCGGCCCCTTGGCGGGGGACAGCAGCTGGCTCTTGGGCAGAGCGTTGGCCCTGGCCACCGCTGTCAGAAGGCAGCTCTTCAGCCAAGCAACTGTCTCCTGTGTCTCCTGCAGGAGCTGCTGGATATCCTGCACCAGCAAGGACCGACGACGGAGGGGATATTCCGCAGAGCTGCCAGCGGGACATCGCTCCGGGAGCTGAAGGAGGCCCTCAACAGCGGCATGGACGTCGACCTGGGAAGCCAGCCTGCGCTCCTGCTGGCCGTCATCTTGAAGGTGAGCGCTTCTGACCTGCAGCTGGAAGAGCTGCCGGCTGGGCTGGAGTGTTCCGAGGCTCACCTGGAGGCCTTGGCGTTGCAGGACTTCCTCCGAAGCATCCCCGCCAAGCTCCTTGTGACAGACCTCTACGAGGACTGGATGGCAGCGATGCAGAAGACCAGCAAGGAGGAGAAGATTGAAGAGCTGAAAGCGTGAGTGTGGGCAGCAGCCTGCCTGTTGAGCAGGAGCCCTGACCGCTGGCTGAGGGCACCTGGAAAGCTGCGCAACACAGCCGCTGGCTCCCACCTGCCCTCCTGGGTAAGCCTGGGGACGGCTGTGGGCAGCAGCTGCTTTATGAACCTTGTGCTCCTGTTCCCTCAGGGTGGCCGAGAAGTTGCCTGCAGCCAACCTCCTCCTGCTGAAGCGGCTGCTGTCCCTCCTCCAGCACATCGGCCACAACGCGTCCGCCAGCAGGATGAGCTGCAGCAACCTGGCCATCTGCGTGGGGCCTAACCTGCTGAGCCCGGCCAACGAGGACCTGCTCCCTCTGGAGGCCATGCTGGAGGTGGCTGAGAAGGTACGCTCTAGTGAGCAGCCGGCTGCAGCCTTCCCGGCCCCTCAGAGCGTGGCTGTTCAGAGGTCCCTGGCTGCCTCCTCTCTTGAGCAAATGCTGCTGGGGTGGGGTGGGCTGCCTGGAAGAGCAGCCCCACAGCCACAGCCTTCTGCGCAGAGGGAAGGGTCAGCAGTGGGAAAGGCTGCTTGACACCTTTTCAGCCACCTGCGCTGAAACCAAGGACGTGATGTGTGCAGGTGAAGGTGCTGGTGGAGTTTCTGATGGAGAACCACTGTGAAATCTTTGGGGAGGAGATGGCTGGCCTTTCCAGTCCCTCAGCTGCGGAGCGGCCAGCGCCCGTGGACAGATCCGCAGGTATGAGGAGGAGGGACTGAGGGTTGTCACAGCCTGAGCAGAATGCTGGCGCAGGGCTTCGGGTGGGCTTTGCTTTAGCTGTTGTCCGCTTCCAAGAAGTCACTTGGCTGCACGTGCTTTTGCTTTCCAGAGCTGCCTTTGGAAGAGCAACGTGGCCCTGCAGGCGGAGCAGAGGTGGAGCACCAGGCAAAAGCCCTCCTGGACGCACCACCCTCTCTGCTCCTCCTCCAGAAAGCAGCAGGGGCCGACACGGTGGCGGGATCGCAAAGGGCAGAGGTATGGCAGCTCCACAAACACTGGGACAACGTGCCTCGTGGAGGAGGGTAGTTCCTCGTGAGCCCACGTAGCTGCTGTGCCTCTTCCTGGCATTCGAGCTCTTGTGGCTTTGTGTGGGCTCTTTTTACCCCCCACCCCCACCCCCACCCCGGAAGGATCCATTGCAAGGAAAACTGGACAGGCTGTTTCTCAAATGCCTTAGGCACGTGCTTCATCAAGGGAAGTACCTACAAAATCCCTTTTCAAAAGCAAAGCCTCCCGCCGCAGAAGGTGGGATTGCACCAAAGGGACCTCCGCAGGCTCCCTGCTGCATGGCCCCCCCCAAATGAACCGAGTGTCACACAGCCGTGTGAACACTGTGTTCCAAAGCGAGGCCCTTGGAAGAAAGATCCAAAGGGATCTTCTCTGGAGAGCTAAGGTAGCAGTTTGGCAACCAGTCGCTTCCTCCTCCAGGGCGTCCCTTGCCACCTGCTAACGCCAACATTTCTCTCTTAGGCACCCGTTGCTTTGCCTCCAAGCACCCCAGAGACCACGGCAGCCTCCCTGGGATGCGCACGAGAACTACAGAGCCTTTCGGAGGAAAGAAGGTAACGTGAGTCAGCTTTGGTTCAGTCAAGAACTGCTTCCCGTGGGTCCTGGCTTTACCTATCTAACCGCACTGTGGGACGGAAAGGTTTGCAGGCTCCCCCCAGGAAACGGAAAACGGACGCAAGAAAAGAAAGAGCACAGAGGCCTGGGCAGAGGAGAGGGATTGCCAGCCAGAAAAGAAAAGAAGGAAGAGAGAGAGAGAAAGACGGGGCCTGGAAAAAAGCAGGAAGGTGCAGAAGGTCAGGAAGGCCAGGTGTGTACCAGGCTCTGCTGCCCATCTTTCCCGGCTCTGAAGACTGCTCCAAGTCAGTCCAACGCGCTGGCAAGGGACGGCGAGGGCCGGTGCTGCGCAGGGTTTGGAAACAGCTCCCCGGCAGCTCCGCAGGGGCTCCCCACGGAGCCCTGCTGCGTGGCACAGGGGCACTGTGCATCTCTGCACGCGCGCAGGTCTCTAAGGGCATCACCCATGGGGATAAGGCGCCCGAGCCACCCCGTAGTCAATGCCAGCACCAGCTCTCTCCTCTGGGCCATAAACAACTCCTCGTAAACGGTGTTCCCCAAAGAAAGGGGAACAAAATCCTGCCTCTCCCTGCCTTGATGGATTTACGCGAGCTTTCCGACTCTGTCGTTGCAGGTGCTGATTCCTTTTGAGCGGCTGAACCGCTGTGACTCCTGGGCCCCCACCGTTGCTGGCCACAATAAAAGGATCTTTTCTCTCTTCTGACTGCGTCTGCCATAGGATATTCTGGAGTGGGGAGCTGTTGTTTTGTGCTGAATCCTCGGGGAGGAGTTTGGGATCGTCCCTTGTCCCAGCATCCTTGCCAGCGGGCATCAGGCCTGAGTTCAGGTGCCTTAGGAGTGAAAGCAAAGCAGAGAGTCACGCAGGAGGGTGGAGGTTGGAAGGGACCTGTGGAGGTCATCTGGTCCAAGCCCTCTGCTCAAGCAGGCTCGCCTGGAGCCAGTAAAATACATCACCCCAACAGTCAAAGATTGGTTCCTCGTGTGCAGCTGGAATATCATGCCTTCTCATTTGTGCCCCTTTCCTCTGGTCCTCTCGGTGCACGCTCTTGAGAAGAGCCTGGCTCCCTCCTCTTCTTTCCTTCTCGGCAGGTTTTTATACACATTGATAAGACACACACAACACGCCCCCCCCACCCCCCCCACCCACCCCGTCTTCCCTTCCCCCAGCTGAGGAGTGCCAGCTCTCTCAGCCTCTCCTCACATGGCAACCAGAAGGAGAATTTCCACTGGTCCTCTCTTGGAAACTTTGGGAAGGCCTCCGTCTCCAAGAAGAAATTTGAGACATCGGTCTTCATCTAGGTTACCTCATGAGCCTCACGTGCGACTGCACTTGAACCAAGCCGAGACACTGAACTGCATGTGACGAGGGGGAGAAAACGCTGCTGTTAATAACCCCCTGAGAAGCAGAAAGCCGAAGGCTAGGGGTTTGTGCCTTCGGGCCTGCCTTGTTTACCTTGCCTTTCCCATTTGTGCCTGCTAACAACAAACCCGTAAGCTTCTGTTCCTGTAATAGGAAGCAGGCGTTGTTTCAGTTGCAGACATTGATACATGTTACGGCGGTTACAGAGTTGCTAGCTACCCTACACCGACACCCAAAGCCCAACAGACTTGTTCTGAAGGCTTTATAGGACTGTACAACTTTTAAATATGGCACTCGGTGAAGACAGGGCTTGTTCGAGAGGGGGTTACCTTGTTCCTGGTTGGCAAAGTGAAAAGCACAAGGAGGTTGGGCTGCCAAAAGCCGAGCTGGTGCTCTTGACGGAAATGCCCCTCGGTTTGAAATAGGCCAATGTGGCACGCTTTCGAAAAGCTGTTCCACAGCACTGCACAACACTGCACAAGACAACAGCGTCCTTTTAAAAGAGCATTAAGACCGTCATGAAGACAAACCCGGGCGGTGAGTATTTACACACAATCCCCAGGTGCGTAACACCTTCCCCGGGGAGAAGGGACGTGCTGTTAATCTGAACAACTTCTGTAAACGAGTCTTTCCCTGTTTTCCATATCCCTGGGTAGCCGAGACGTCCGCTGGGGACCTACCTGAGACCCCCAGCCCCTGGAGTGGTGGCTGGAGGATGGGTAGGCCAAAGGACCCTGATGGGAGCCCTGCAGGGCCTCATCCATTGCACCAAGGGGCACCTTCCCTGGTCACACAGAGCCTCTCAGGGGTGAGATGAAAAGGGATGCTCTGGAGAGCTGCTGGCAAACCTCTGGAGAAGAGCTTGTCTCCCCCCTCTCCCAGGGCCTTTCTCAGCTCTGGCGCCCTTCCCACGGACAGCCCCACCAGGTGGCTGCAGTCAGCATTGCAGGAAAGAACAGGCAGCAGCCACAACAGTCCGCCCTGCGGGAAAGCTGGGACCCCGGAGAGCCTCCCAGGCTCTCCAATCCCAGCCTCGCCCAGGGTGTGTGACTTGCTGCCCAGAAGAGTGCTTTGCGAGCCCTTTTCCCAACGTGCGAAATTGCCCTTAGAGCATGAACCCCTGCACCCCACGCTGTTTCTGGCTGGCGTGTAAAATAGCCAAAAGATCCTTTTGTCAATGTCTCTGATTTCCTGCATTTTTCCTGAAAAGGCCAGGGGTTTCACTCTCTCAAGAACTCGCTTCTATTTGAATCCAGGCATTGCTCAGTATCAACAGTTCAGCCAGACACCTCCAGGCAGGCGGGAGGAAGGGGCTGCCAAGGAATCTCCTGCAGTTCGACAAGGGGAAGAGCCAAGTGCTGCACCCGAGGAGGAAGAAGCCCTTGCATGGGTAGATGCTGGGGGACACCCGGCTGCAATGCAGCTGTGCAGACAGCTGGGGGCGTGGTGGAGCCCCAGTTGACCAATTTGGAGGCGGCAAAGTGCCCTTGGGGCAGCGGCGGCTACCGGCATCGTGGGCTGCACTAGGCAAAGCATTGGCAGCAGGTGGAGGGCGGTGGTCCTTCCCCTCCGCTGCGTCCTGCTCTGGGCTCCCCAGCGCAAGGCAGACATGGCCGTAGTGGAGAGAACCCCCACGCCAGGGCCCCCCCAGGGCCCCTCCCACTTTCCGTTGGGGTCGGAATGTTGGTCACTTGGAGCCAACAGCCACCAGAGACAGCAGGACGGAGCTGTGCTGGCACAGAGCAGCGCTGGGAGGAGGCAGGGTCTGGCCGAGCAGCGCTGCCCCGGCACCGGCACCAGCACCCCGCTTCCCAGCCTCGCTGTCGCCGGCTGGGCCGCGTCCCTGGTGCACGGCGAGGGTCCTCCTGTCCCGGGCAGGATGGGCCAGGCCAACTGCTGCTGCGGCTCCAGGTGGGCTCTCCCTGGGGGTCGGGGAGAGGCGGGCTGGGCCGGGTGCCGCAGCAGTTGCCTTCCTCATTCCCGCCGCTCTCTGCTCTGCAGGGAGGCTCTCACCGATGCCGAGGCGGTGCTGAGCACGGACGTGCGGCTGAGCCGGGGCCGCAAGAGGAGCGAGAGGCGCCTTCTCCTCCTCCAGGAGGAGCTGGTCATCGCCAAGTTGCAGTAAGACCCCCAGAGCCCAGCTGCCTTTCCCCCAGCCCTGGCCCTGGGCCCAGGGCAGGGACAGCCTGGCACCAGCCCCAGGCCCCGGCACCTTGGTGCTGGATGCCCCTGTGTCCGTCCCAAGGGCAGGTGGGGGACAGGGCTCTGCCCGGGGGGACCCCAAGGAGGCCACCTCCAGCTCTCTGCCTGCCTCTCCTCTCTGCAGACGTGGCGGCACCACCGTGCGCCCACAGCTCCGCCTGGCCCTGGACCAGCTGTGGGTGCTGAGCGGCGGGAAGGAGGCAGCGGGGGAGGAAGAAGAGGAGGAGGAGGAGGAGGAGGAAGGCAGCGATGAGGGCAGGACCTCCGTCATCCTCACCTGGCCCACCGGCTCCTGTGTTGCCACTTTCGGGTGAGTCGTGGTGCCACGTCCCACGGCAGGGCAGGAGAGGTTCCCAAGCCTGCCCAGGCCAGGCTGTGAATGGCCTCCGCCCTGCGTGCAGAGCCTGGGCAGGGAGCGGGCAGCACGCCGGCAGGGAGGGACAGGGCCATTTCCACGTCCGGCATGCCCTGGTCACCTTGTGGTCCCCAGAAGGGAAGGGCAAAAGCAGCTGCTCTGGCAGGGCAGAGGGAGCCAGGGCTTGGGCAGCGCCTCTGTCCTGCCCCAGGGGGCTTCGTCCTGCCCCTGTGTCCTTCCCCACGGGGCAGGGCTGTGCAGGCGCCCGCCTCTGCCCACGGGCTGCGGGGCAGCGGGGCCTGACGCTCTTTCTCCTCTCTTTCTGCAGCTCCCGGGCGCTGAAGGAGCTGTGGGTGGGCACACTGCTGGGGTAAGCCGGGGGGATGCTCCAGGCACAGCCGGATGGGGGATGACAGCTCCCCAGTGTGGGGAGAGGTGGCCCTGTGCCTGCGGGCAGCTCTCAGGCAGAGCTGCCTGAGAGGAGCGAAGAGGCAGCCTGGGGCTCACCCAGCTCTCTCCCTGTCCCTTCCCGCTGTACAGGACACCAGAAGGAGCAAAGACAGCCCGCGTGACCCGTCTCCCATCGATCAAGCCACTGGAGAAGGAGTTGAGCCGCCGCCATGCCGTGAGTGTCTCTCTGGCCTGGGCTCTGTCCCCCAGCACTGCTCCTCCAGCCGAGCAGCAGAGGCACGGCTGCTCACCTTCTTCCACTCCTTCCCTCTTGCCCAGTGGAGGACATTCAGCGCCCGGAGCCTGGAGAGGCTGATGGAGGGCCAGGCAGAGGTGAGAATGGCTGCCTTTCACCTGCCTCTGGCTGTGCCGGGGTGCCAGGGAGGTGCAGCGAGTGGGGTGAGCTTGTGCAGGAGGGAGGGAGGGAGGGTCCCGCGGTGCCACTCGGGGAGCGGAGAGGGTTGGGGAGCCAGCAGGAATGCCGGCACGTCCTCGCTGGCAGCGCTGGGAGGAAACCTGCCCCGCGGGGCAGAGAGCCCGCGAGGGCAGAGGCTCCCAGCTCTGCCGCGCTCAGGCTGCTGGTGCTGTGTGGCAGCTCGCCGGTGGCCCTTTCTGCGGCGGGGCTGCTCTCTAAATGCAGCCTGGTTCTTGCAGGATGGTCCCAAGCCAGGGCCTGCGACGGCCCCATCTAGCAACGGAGGGGGACTTTGCCGCTCACCAGGTGAGTTTTGGAGAGAAAGGCAACGTCCTGCAACCGGTTGAGCTGTGCTCACTTGTCCCTTGAGTGTCGCCATGCAGGTGTGGCACCGCAAGGGAGGACGTCCCCTGGAGAAGCAAGGACACCCGCTGGGCAGCGGCCGCTGGACGTGGTTCTGCGGGGACACGGAGCCTCTGCTGCTGCTCACGGCTTGGAGGAGGGCAGGGCGAGGGCTGGGCCAGGCTGTCCCGGTGGCACGCCGGCTCTCAGGAGCCTCCGAGCCCGAGCCGCTGAGCCGCAGCTGCTGGCTCCCTGCCCGTCCCGCCGCACTGCTCAGCACCGCGCTGCAGGCAGGGCAGGGCAGGCCAGGCCAGGCCAGGGCAGGGCAGGGCAGGCTCCGGGAGCGCTGGGCTGGCGGTCTCCATTGACAGGCTCTTGCTCTGTTTTCCTTTGCAGCAGGAGGGAGCAGCAGCAGGAGGAGGAGGAGGAGGAGGGGGCTGCCCTGGCCCTTTGCTCTGCGGCGGGGCCCGGCCGCTGCCCAGGCGCCAGGGCAGGCGGGCTCCGGCTGCAGCAGGGCGCTCTTTGGCCAGCCCCTGGCAGCCCTCTGCGGGGAGGACGGCACGCTGCCCCAGCCCATCGAGGTAAGCCAGCCTGGACAGGGGGTCCCCAGCCCTCCGGCTGCTCCAGAGGCAGCGTCCCCAGGGGCTGCGGGGATGGGGGATTGGGCTCTTCACCCCTGGCTCACGGTTCTAGTGCCGGCCCCTTGGCGGGGGACAGCAGCTGGCTCTTGGGCAGAGCGTTGGCCCTGGCCACCGCTGTCAGAAGGCAGCTCTTCAGCCAAGCAACTGTCTCCTGTGTCTCCTGCAGGAGCTGCTGGATATCCTGCACCAGCAAGGACCGACGACGGAGGGGATATTCCGCAGAGCTGCCAGCGGGACATCGCTCCGGGAGCTGAAGGAGGCCCTCAACAGCGGCATGGACGTCGACCTGGGAAGCCAGCCTGCGCTCCTGCTGGCCGTCATCTTGAAGGTGAGCGCTTCTGACCTGCAGCTGGAAGAGCTGCCGGCTGGGCTGGAGTGTTCCGAGGCTCACCTGGAGGCCTTGGCGTTGCAGGACTTCCTCCGAAGCATCCCCGCCAAGCTCCTTGTGACAGACCTCTACGAGGACTGGATGGCAGCGATGCAGAAGACCAGCAAGGAGGAGAAGATTGAAGAGCTGAAAGCGTGAGTGTGGGCAGCAGCCTGCCTGTTGAGCAGGAGCCCTGACCGCTGGCTGAGGGCACCTGGAAAGCTGCGCAACACAGCCGCTGGCTCCCACCTGCCCTCCTGGGTAAGCCTGGGGACGGCTGTGGGCAGCAGCTGCTTTATGAACCTTGTGCTCCTGTTCCCTCAGGGTGGCCGAGAAGTTGCCTGCAGCCAACCTCCTCCTGCTGAAGCGGCTGCTGTCCCTCCTCCAGCACATCGGCCACAACGCGTCCGCCAGCAGGATGAGCTGCAGCAACCTGGCCATCTGCGTGGGGCCTAACCTGCTGAGCCCGGCCAACGAGGACCTGCTCCCTCTGGAGGCCATGCTGGAGGTGGCTGAGAAGGTACGCTCTAGTGAGCAGCCGGCTGCAGCCTTCCCGGCCCCTCAGAGCGTGGCTGTTCAGAGGTCCCTGGCTGCCTCCTCTCTTGAGCAAATGCTGCTGGGGTGGGGTGGGCTGCCTGGAAGAGCAGCCCCACAGCCACAGCCTTCTGCGCAGAGGGAAGGGTCAGCAGTGGGAAAGGCTGCTTGACACCTTTTCAGCCACCTGCGCTGAAACCAAGGACGTGATGTGTGCAGGTGAAGGTGCTGGTGGAGTTTCTGATGGAGAACCACTGTGAAATCTTTGGGGAGGAGATGGCTGGCCTTTCCAGTCCCTCAGCTGCGGAGCGGCCAGCGCCCGTGGACAGATCCGCAGGTATGAGGAGGAGGGACTGAGGGTTGTCACAGCCTGAGCAGAATGCTGGCGCAGGGCTTCGGGTGGGCTTTGCTTTAGCTGTTGTCCGCTTCCAAGAAGTCACTTGGCTGCACGTGCTTTTGCTTTCCAGAGCTGCCTTTGGAAGAGCAACGTGGCCCTGCAGGCGGAGCAGAGGTGGAGCACCAGGCAAAAGCCCTCCTGGACGCACCACCCTCTCTGCTCCTCCTCCAGAAAGCAGCAGGGGCCGACACGGTGGCGGGATCGCAAAGGGCAGAGGTATGGCAGCTCCACAAACACTGGGACAACGTGCCTCGTGGAGGAGGGTAGTTCCTCGTGAGCCCACGTAGCTGCTGTGCCTCTTCCTGGCATTCGAGCTCTTGTGGCTTTGTGTGGGCTCTTTTTACCCCCCACCCCCACCCCCACCCCGGAAGGATCCATTGCAAGGAAAACTGGACAGGCTGTTTCTCAAATGCCTTAGGCACGTGCTTCATCAAGGGAAGTACCTACAAAATCCCTTTTCAAAAGCAAAGCCTCCCGCCGCAGAAGGTGGGATTGCACCAAAGGGACCTCCGCAGGCTCCCTGCTGCATGGCCCCCCCCAAATGAACCGAGTGTCACACAGCCGTGTGAACACTGTGTTCCAAAGCGAGGCCCTTGGAAGAAAGATCCAAAGGGATCTTCTCTGGAGAGCTAAGGTAGCAGTTTGGCAACCAGTCGCTTCCTCCTCCAGGGCGTCCCTTGCCACCTGCTAACGCCAACATTTCTCTCTTAGGCACCCGTTGCTTTGCCTCCAAGCACCCCAGAGACCACGGCAGCCTCCCTGGGATGCGCACGAGAACTACAGAGCCTTTCGGAGGAAAGAAGGTAACGCGAGTCAGCTTTGGTTCAGTCAAGAACTGCTTCCCGTGGGTCCTGGCTTTACCTATCTAACCGCACTGTGGGACGGAAAGGTTTGCAGGCTCCCCCCAGGAAACGGAAAACGGACGCAAGAAAAGAAAGAGCACAGAGGCCTGGGCAGAGGAGAGGGATTGCCAGCCAGAAAAGAAAAGAAGGAAGAGAGAGAGAGAAAGACGGGGCCTGGAAAAAAGCAGGAAGGTGCAGAAGGTCAGGAAGGCCAGGTGTGTACCAGGCTCTGCTGCCCATCTTTCCCGGCTCTGAAGACTGCTCCAAGTCAGTCCAACGCGCTGGCAAGGGACGGCGAGGGCCGGTGCTGCGCAGGGTTTGGAAACAGCTCCCCGGCAGCTCCCCAGGGGCTCCCCACGGAGCCCTGCTGCGTGGCACAGGGGCACTGTGCATCTCTGCACGCGCGCAGGTCTCTAAGGGCATCACCCATGGGGATAAGGCGCCCGAGCCACCCCGTAGTCAATGCCAGCACCAGCTCTCTCCTCTGGGCCATAAACAACTCCTCGTAAACGGTGTTCCCCAAAGAAAGGGGAACAAAATCCTGCCTCTCCCTGCCTTGATGGATTTACGCGAGCTTTCCGACTCTGTCGTTGCAGGTGCTGATTCCTTTTGAGCGGCTGAACCGCTGTGACTCCTGGGCCCCCACCGTTGCTGGCCACAATAAAAGGATCTTTTCTCTCTTCTGACTGCGTCTGCCATAGGATATTCTGGAGTGGGGAGCTGTTGTTTTGTGCTGAATCCTCGGGGAGGAGTTTGGGATCGTCCCTTGTCCCAGCATCCTTGCCAGCGGGCATCAGGCCTGAGTTCAGGTGCCTTAGGAGTGAAAGCAAAGCAGAGAGTCACGCAGGAGGGTGGAGGTTGGAAGGGACCTGTGGAGGTCATCTGGTCCAAGCCCTCTGCTCAAGCAGGCTCGCCTGGAGCCAGTAAAATACATCACCCCAACAGTCAAAGATTGGTTCCTCGTGTGCAGCTGGAATATCATGCCTTCTCATTTGTGCCCCTTTCCTCTGGTCCTCTCGGTGCACGCTCTTGAGAAGAGCCTGGCTCCCTCCTCTTCTTTCCTTCTCGGCAGGTTTTTATACACATTGATAAGACACACACAACACGCCCCCCCCACCCCCCCCACCCCCCCCGTCTTCCCTTCCCCCAGCTGAGGAGTGCCAGCTCTCTCAGCCTCTCCTCACATGGCAACCAGAAGGAGAATTTCCACTGGTCCTCTCTTGGAAACTTTTGGAAGGCCTCCGTCTCCAAGAAGAAATTTGAGACATCGGTCTTCATCTAGGTTACCTCATGAGCCTCACGTGCGACTGCACTTGAACCAAGCCGAGACACTGAACTGCATGTGACGAGGGGGAGAAAACGCTGCTGTTAATAACCCCCTGAGAAGCAGAAAGCCGAAGGCTAGGGGTTTGTGCCTTCGGGCCTGCCTTGTTTACCTTGCCTTTCCCATTTGTGCCTGCTAACAACAAACCCGTAAGCTTCTGTTCCTGTAATAGGAAGCAGGCGTTGTTTCAGTTGCAGACATTGAAACATGTTACGGCGGTTACAGAGTTGCTAGCTACCCTACACCGACACCCAAAGCCCAACAGACTTGTTCTGAAGGCTTTATAGGACTGTACAACTTTTAAATATGGCACTCGGTGAAGACAGGGCTTGTTCGAGAGGGGGTTACCTTGTTCCTGGTTGGCAAAGTGAAAAGCACAAGGAGGTTGGGCTGCCAAAAGCCGAGCTGGTGCTCTTGACGGAAATGCCCCTCGGTTTGAAATAGGCCAATGTGGCACGCTTTCGAAAAGCTGTTCCACAGCACTGCACAACACTGCACAAGACAACAGCGTCCTTTTAAAAGAGCATTAAGACCGTCATGAAGACAAACCCGGGCGGTGAGTATTTACACACAATCCCCAGGTGCGTAACACCTTCCCCGGGGAGAAGGGACGTGCTGTTAATCTGAACAACTTCTGTAAACGAGTCTTTCCCTGTTTTCCATATCCCTGGGTAGCCGAGACGTCGGCTGGGGACCTACCTGAGACCCCCAGCCCCTGGAGTGGTGGCTGGAGGATGGGTAGGCCAAAGGACCCTGATGGGAGCCCTGCAGGGCCTCATCCATTGCACCAAGGGGCACCTTCCCTGGTCACACAGAGCCTCTCAGGGATGAGATGAAAAGGGATGCTCTGGAGAGCTGCTGGCAAACCTCTGGAGAAGAGCTTGTCTCCCCCCTCTCCCAGGGCCTTTCTCAGCTCTGGCGCCCTTCCCACGGACAGCCCCACCAGGTGGCTGCAGTCAGCATTGCAGGAAAGAACAGGCAGCAGCCACAACAGTCCGCCCTGCGGGAAAGCTGGGACCCCGGAGAGCCTCCCAGGCTCTCCAATCCCAGCCTCGCCCAGGGTGTGTGACTTGCTGCCCAGAAGAGTGCTTTGCGAGCCCTTTTCCCAACGTGCGAAATTGCCCTTAGAGCATGAACCCCTGCACCCCACGCTGTTTCTGGCTGGCGTGTAAAATAGCCAAAAGATCCTTTTGTCAATGTCTCTGATTTCCTGCATTTTTCCTGAAAAGGCCAGGGGTTTCACTCTCTTAAGAACTCGCTTCTATTTGAATCCAGGCATTGCTCAGTATCAACAGTTCAGCCAGACACCTCCAGGCAGGCGGGAGGAAGGGGCTGCCAAGGAATCTCCTGCAGTTCGACAAGGGGAAGAGCCAAGTGCTGCACCCGAGGAGGAAGAAGCCCTTGCATGGGTAGATGCTGGGGGACACCCGGCTGCAATGCAGCTGTGCAGACACCTGGGGGCGTGGTGGAGCCCCAGTTGACCAATTTGGAGGCGGCAAAGTGCCCTTGGGGCAGCGGCGGCTACCGGCATCGTGGGCTGCACTAGGCAAAGCATTGGCAGCAGGTGGAGGGCGGTGGTCCTTCCCCTCCGCTGCGTCCTGCTCTGGGCTCCCCAGCGCAAGGCAGACATGGCCGTAGTGGAGAGAACCCCCACGCCAGGGCCCCCCCAGGGCCCCTCCCACTTTCCGTTGGGGTCGGAATGTTGGTCACTTGGAGCCAACAGCCACCAGAGACAGCAGGACGGAGCTGTGCTGGCACAGAGCAGCGCTGGGAGGAGGCAGGGTCTGGCCGAGCAGCGCTGCCCCGGCACCGGCACCAGCACCCCGCTTCCCAGCCTCGCTGTCGCCGGCTGGGCCGCGTCCCTGGTGCACGGCGAGGGTCCTCCTGTCCCGGGCAGGATGGGCCAGGCCAACTGCTGCTGCGGCTCCAGGTGGGCTCTCCCTGGGGGTCGGGGAGAGGCGGGCTGGGCCGGGTGCCGCAGCAGTTGCCTTCCTCATTCCCGCCGCTCTCTGCTCTGCAGGGAGGCTCTCACCGATGCCGAGGCGGTGCTGAGCACGGACGTGCGGCTGAGCCGGGGCCGCAAGAGGAGCGAGAGGCGCCTTCTCCTCCTCCAGGAGGAGCTGGTCATCGCCAAGTTGCAGTAAGACCCCCAGAGCCCAGCTGCCTTTCCCCCAGCCCTGGCCCTGGGCCCAGGGCAGGGACAGCCTGGCACCAGCCCCAGGCCCCGGCATCTTGGTGCTGGATGCCCCTGTGTCCGTCCCAAGGGCAGGTGGGGGACAGGGCTCTGCCCGGGGGGACCCCAAGGAGGCCACCTCCAGCTCTCTGCCTGCCTCTCCTCTCTGCAGACGTGGCGGCACCACTGTGCGCCCACAGCTCCGCCTGGCCCTGGACCAGCTGTGGGTGCTGAGCGGCGGGAAGGAGGCAGCGGGGGAGGAAGAAGAGGAGGAGGAGGAGGAGGAGGAAGGCTGCGATGAGGGCAGGACCTCCGTCATCCTCACCTGGCCCACCGGCTCCTGTGTTGCCACTTTCGGGTGAGTCGTGGTGCCACGTCCCACGGCAGGGCAGGAGAGGTTCCCAAGCCTGCCCAGGCCAGGCTGTGAATGGCCTCCGCCCTGCGTGCAGAGCCTGGGCAGGGAGCGGGCAGCACGCCGGCAGGGAGGGACAGGGCCATTTCCACGTCCGGCATGCCCTGGTCACCTTGTGGTCCCCAGAAGGGAAGGGCAAAAGCAGCTGCTCTGGCAGGGCAGAGGGAGCCAGGGCTTGGGCAGCGCCTCTGTCCTGCCCCAGGGGGCTTCGTCCTGCCCCTGTGTCCTTCCCCACGGGGCAGGGCTGTGCAGGCGCCCGCCTCTGCCCACGGGCTGCGGGGCAGCGGGGCCTGACGCTCTTTCTCCTCTCTTTCTGCAGCTCCCGGGCGCTGAAGGAGCTGTGGGTGGGCACACTGCTGGGGTAAGCCGGGGGGATGCTCCAGGCACAGCCGGATGGGGGATGACAGCTCCCCAGTGTGGGGAGAGGTGGCCCTGTGCCTGCGGGCAGCTCTCAGGCAGAGCTGCCTGAGAGGAGCGAAGAGGCAGCCTGGGGCTCACCCAGCTCTCTCCCTGTCCCTTCCCGCTGTACAGGACACCAGAAGGAGCAAAGACAGCCCGCGTGACCCGTCTCCCATCGATCAAGCCACTGGAGAAGGAGTTGAGCCGCCGCCATGCCGTGAGTGTCTCTCTGGCCTGGGCTCTGTCCCCCAGCACTGCTCCTCCAGCCGAGCAGCAGAGGCACGGCTGCTCACCTTCTTCCACTCCTTCCCTCTTGCCCAGTGGAGGACATTCAGCGCCCGGAGCCTGGAGAGGCTGATGGAGGGCCAGGCAGAGGTGAGAATGGCTGCCTTTCACCTGCCTCTGGCTGTGCCGGGGTGCCAGGGAGGTGCAGCGAGTGGGGTGAGCTTGTGCAGGAGGGAGGGAGGGAGGGTCCCGCGGTGCCACTCGGGGAGCGGAGAGGGTTGGGGAGCCAGCAGGAATGCCGGCACGTCCTCGCTGGCAGCGCTGGGAGGAAACCTGCCCCGCGGGGCAGAGAGCCCGCGAGGGCAGAGGCTCCCAGCTCTGCCGCGCTCAGGCTGCTGGTGCTGTGTGGCAGCTCGCCGGTGGCCCTTTCTGCGGCGGGGCTGCTCTCTAAATGCAGCCTGGTTCTTGCAGGATGGTCCCAAGCCAGGGCCTGCGACGGCCCCACCTAGCAACGGAGGGGGACTTTGCCGCTCACCAGGTGAGTTTTGGAGAGAAAGGCAACGTCCTGCAACCGGTTGAGCTGTGCTCACTTGTCCCTTGAGTGTCGCCATGCAGGTGTGGCACCGCAAGGGAGGACGTCCCCTGGAGAAGCAAGGACACCCGCTGGGCAGCGGCCGCTGGACGTGGTTCTGCGGGGACACGGAGCCTCTGCTGCTGCTCACGGCTTGGAGGAGGGCAGGGCGAGGGCTGGGCCAGGCTGTCCCGGTGGCACGCCGGCTCTCAGGAGCCTCCGAGCCCGAGCCGCTGAGCCGCAGCTGCTGGCTCCCTGCCCGTCCCGCCGCACTGCTCAGCACCGCGCTGCAGGCAGGGCAGGGCAGGGCAGGGCAGGCCAGGCCAGGGCAGGGCAGGGCAGGCTCCGGGAGCGCTGGGCTGGCGGTCTCCATTGACAGGCTCTTGCTCTGTTTTCCTTTGCAGCAGGAGGGAGCAGCAGCAGGAGGAGGAGGAGGAGGAGGGGGCTGCCCTGGCCCTTTGCTCTGCGGCGGGGCCCGGCCGCTGCCCAGGCGCCAGGGCAGGCGGGCTCCGGCTGCAGCAGGGCACTCTTTGGCCAGCCCCTGGCAGCCCTCTGCGGGGAGGACGGCACGCTGCCCCAGCCCATCGAGGTAAGCCAGCCTGGACAGGGGGTCCCCAGCCCTCCGGCTGCTCCAGAGGCAGCGTCCCCAGGGGCTGCGGGGATGGGGGATTGGGCTCTTCACCCCTGGCTCACGGTTCTAGTGCCGGCCCCTTGGCGGGGGACAGCAGCTGGCTCTTGGGCAGAGCGTTGGCCCTGGCCACCGCTGTCAGAAGGCAGCTCTTCAGCCAAGCAACTGTCTCCTGTGTCTCCTGCAGGAGCTGCTGGATATCCTGCACCAGCAAGGACCGACGACGGAGGGGATATTCCGCAGAGCTGCCAGCGGGACATCGCTCCGGGAGCTGAAGGAGGCCCTCAACAGCGGCATGGACGTCGACCTGGGAAGCCAGCCTGCGCTCCTGCTGGCCGTCATCTTGAAGGTGAGCGCTTCTGACCTGCAGCTGGAAGAGCTGCCGGCTGGGCTGGAGTGTTCCGAGGCTCACCTGGAGGCCTTGGCGTTGCAGGACTTCCTCCGAAGCATCCCCGCCAAGCTCCTTGTGACAGACCTCTACGAGGACTGGATGGCAGCGATGCAGAAGACCAGCAAGGAGGAGAAGATTGAAGAGCTGAAAGCGTGAGTGTGGGCAGCAGCCTGCCTGTTGAGCAGGAGCCCTGACCGCTGGCTGAGGGCACCTGGAAAGCTGCGCAACACAGCCGCTGGCTCCCACCTGCCCTCCTGGGTAAGCCTGGGGACGGCTGTGGGCAGCAGCTGCTTTATGAACCTTGTGCTCCTGTTCCCTCAGGGTGGCCGAGAAGTTGCCTGCAGCCAACCTCCTCCTGCTGAAGCGGCTGCTGTCCCTCCTCCAGCACATCGGCCACAACGCGTCCGCCAGCAGGATGAGCTGCAGCAACCTGGCCATCTGCGTGGGGCCTAACCTGCTGAGCCCGGCCAACGAGGACCTGCTCCCTCTGGAGGCCATGCTGGAGGTGGCTGAGAAGGTACGCTCTAGTGAGCAGCCGGCTGCAGCCTTCCCGGCCCCTCAGAGCATGGCTGTTCAGAGGTCCCTGGCTGCCTCCTCTCTTGAGCAAATGCTGCTGGGGTGGGGTGGGCTGCCTGGAAGAGCAGCCCCACAGCCACAGCCTTCTGCGCAGAGGGAAGGGTCAGCAGTGGGAAAGGCTGCTTGACACCTTTTCAGCCACCTGCGCTGAAACCAAGGACGTGATGTGTGCAGGTGAAGGTGCTGGTGGAGTTTCTGATGAAGAACCACTGTGAAATCTTTGGGGAGGAGATGGCTGGCCTTTCCAGTCCCTCAGCTGCGGAGCGGCCAGCGCCCGTGGACAGATCCGCAGGTATGAGGAGGAGGGACTGAGGGTTGTCACAGCCTGAGCAGAATGCTGGCGCAGGGCTTCGGGTGGGCTTTGCTTTAGCTGTTGTCCGCTTCCAAGAAGTCACTTGGCTGCACGTGCTTTTGCTTTCCAGAGCTGCCTTTGGAAGAGCAACGTGGCCCTGCAGGCGGAGCAGAGGTGGAGCACCAGGCAAAAGCCCTCCTGGACGCACCACCCTCTCTGCTCCTCCTCCAGAAAGCAGCAGGGGCCGACACGGTGGCGGGATCGCAAAGGGCAGAGGTATGGCAGCTCCACAAACACTGGGACAACGTGCCTCGTGGAGGAGGGTAGTTCCTCGTGAGCCCACGTAGCTGCTGTGCCTCTCCCTGGCATTCGAGCTCTTGTGGCTTTGTGTGGGCTCTTTTTACCCCCCACCCCCACCCCGGAAGGATCCATTGCAAGGAAAACTGGACAGGCTGTTTCTCAAATGCCTTAGGCACGTGCTTCATCAAGGGAAGTACCTACAAAATCCCTTTTCAAAAGCAAAGCCTCCCGCCGCAGAAGGTGGGATTGCACCAAAGGGACCTCCGCAGGCTCCCTGCTGCATGGCCCCCCCCAAATGAACCGAGTGTCACACAGCCGTGTGAACACTGTGTTCCAAAGCGAGGCCCTTGGAAGAAAGATCCAAAGGGATCTTCTCTGGAGAGCTAAGGTAGCAGTTTGGCAACCAGTCGCTTCCTCCTCCAGGGCGTCCCTTGCCACCTGCTAACGCCAACATTTCTCTCTTAGGCACCCGTTGCTTTGCCTCCAAGCACCCCAGAGACCACGGCAGCCTCCCTGGGATGCGCACGAGAACTACAGAGCCTTTCGGAGGAAAGAAGGTAACGTGAGTCAGCTTTGGTTCAGTCAAGAACTGCTTCCCGTGGGTCCTGGCTTTACCTATCTAACCGCACTGTGGGACGGAAAGGTTTGCAGGCTCCCCCCAGGAAACGGAAAACGGACGCAAGAAAAGAAAGAGCACAGAGGCCTGGGCAGAGGAGAGGGATTGCCAGCCAGAAAAGAAAAGAAGGAAGAGAGAGAGAGAAAGACGGGGCCTGGAAAAAAGCAGGAAGGTGCAGAAGGTCAGGAAGGCCAGGTGTGTACCAGGCTCTGCTGCCCATCTTTCCCGGCTCTGAAGACTGCTCCAAGTCAGTCCAACGCGCTGGCAAGGGACGGCGAGGGCCGGTGCTGCGCAGGGTTTGGAAACAGCTCCCCGGCAGCTCCCCAGGGGCTCCCCACGGAGCCCTGCTGCGTGGCACAGGGGCACTGTGCATCTCTGCACGCGCGCAGGTCTCTAAGGGCATCACCCATGGGGATAAGGCGCCCGAGCCACCCCGTAGTCAATGCCAGCACCAGCTCTCTCCTCTGGGCCATAAACAACTCCTCGTAAATGGTGTTCCCCAAAGAAAGGGGAACAAAATCCTGCCTCTCCCTGCCTTGATGGATTTACGCGAGCTTTCCGACTCTGTCGTTGCAGGTGCTGATTCCTTTTGAGCGGCTGAACCGCTGTGACTCCTGGGCCCCCACCGTTGCTGGCCACAATAAAAGGATCTTTTCTCTCTTCTGACTGCGTCTGCCATAGGATATTCTGGAGTGGGGAGCTGTTGTTTTGTGCTGAATCCTCGGGGAGGAGTTTGGGATCGTCCCTTGTCCCAGCATCCTTGCCAGCGGGCATCAGGCCTGAGTTCAGGTGCCTTAGGAGTGAAAGCAAAGCAGAGAGTCACGCAGGAGGGTGGAGGTTGGAAGGGACCTGTGGAGGTCATGTGGTCCAAGCCCTCTGCTCAAGCAGGCTCGCCTGGAGCCAGTAAAATACATCACCCCAACAGTCAAAGATTGGTTCCTCGTGTGCAGCTGGAATATCATGCCTTCTCATTTGTGCCCCTTTCCTCTGGTCCTCTCGGTGCACGCTCTTGAGAAGAGCCTGGCTCCCTCCTCTTCTTTCCTTCTCGGCAGGTTTTTATACACATTGATAAGACACACACAACACGCCCCCCCCACCCCCCCCACCCACCCCGTCTTCCCTTCCCCCAGCTGAGGAGTGCCAGCTCTCTCAGCCTCTCCTCACATGGCAACCAGAAGGAGAATTTCCACTGGTCCTCTCTTGGAAACTTTTGGAAGGCCTCCGTCTCCAAGAAGAAATTTGAGACATCGGTCTTCATCTAGGTTACCTCATGAGCCTCACGTGCGACTGCACTTGAACCAAGCCGAGACACTGAACTGCATGTGACGAGGGGGAGAAAACGCTGCTGTTAATAACCCCCTGAGAAGCAGAAAGCCGAAGGCTAGGGGTTTGTGCCTTCGGGCCTGCCTTGTTTACCTTGCCTTTCCCATTTGTGCCTGCTAACAACAAACCCGTAAGCTTCTGTTCCTGTAATAGGAAGCAGGCGTTGTTTCAGTTGCAGACATTGAAACATGTTACGGCGGTTACAGAGTTGCTAGCTACCCTACACCGACACCCAAAGCCCAACAGACTTGTTCTGAAGGCTTCATAGGACTGTACAACTTTTAAATATGGCACTCGGTGAAGACAGGGCTTGTTCGAGAGGGGGTTACCTTGTTCCTGGTTGGCAAAGTGAAAAGCACAAGGAGGTTGGGCTGCCAAAAGCCGAGCTGGTGCTCTTGACGGAAATGCCCCTCAGTTTGAAATAGGCCAATGTGGCACGCTTTCGAAAAGCTGTTCCACAGCACTGCACAACACTGCACAAGACAACAGCGTCCTTTTAAAAGAGCATTAAGACCGTCATGAAGACAAACCCGGGCGGTGAGTATTTACACACAATCCCCACGTGCGTAACACCTTCCCCGGGGAGAAGGGACGTGCTGTTAATCTGAACAACTTCTGTAAACGAGTCTTTCCCTGTTTTCCATATCCCTGGGTAGCTGAGACGTCGGCTGGGGACCTACCTGAGACCCCCAGCCCCTGGAGTGGTGGCTGGAGGATGGGTAGGCCAAAGGACCCTGATGGGAGCCCTGCAGGGCCTCATCCATTGCACCAAGGGGCACCTTCCCTGGTCACACAGAGCCTCTCAGGGGTGAGATGAAAAGGGATGCTCTGGAGAGCTGCTGGCAAACCTCTGGAGAAGAGCTTGTCTCCCCCCTCTCCCAGGGCCTTTCTCAGCTCTGGCGCCCTTCCCACGGACAGCCCCACCAGGTGGCTGCAGTCAGCATTGCAGGAAAGAACAGGCAGCAGCCACAACAGTCCGCCCTGCGGGAAAGCTGGGACCCCGGAGAGCCTCCCAGGCTCTCCAATCCCAGCCTCGCCCAGGGTGTGTGACTTGCTGCCCAGAAGAGTGCTTTCCGAGCCCTTTTCCCAACGTGCGAAATTGCCCTTAGAGCATGAACCCCTGCACCCCACGCTGTTTCTGGCTGGCGTGTAAAATAGCCAAAAGATCCTTTTGTCAATGTCTCTGATTTCCTGCATTTTTCCTGAAAAGGCCAGGGGTTTCACTCTCTCAAGAACTCGCTTCTATTTGAATCCAGGCATTGCTCAGTATCAACAGTTCAGCCAGACACCTCCAGGCAGGCGGGAGGAAGGGGCTGCCAAGGAATCTCCTGCAGTTCGACAAGGGGAAGAGCCAAGTGCTGCACCCGAGGAGGAAGAAGCCCTTGCATGGGTAGATGCTGGGGGACACCCGGCTGCAATGCAGCTGTGCAGACAGCTGGGGGCGTGGTGGAGCCCCAGTTGACCAATTTGGAGGCGGCAAAGTGCCCTTGGGGCAGCGGCGGCTACCGGCATCGTGGGCTGCACTAGGCAAAGCATTGGCAGCAGGTGGAGGGCGGTGGTCCTTCCCCTCCGCTGCGTCCTGCTCTGGGCTCCCCAGCGCAAGGCAGACATGGCCGTAGTGGAGAGAACCCCCACGCCAGGGCCCCCCCAGGGCCCCTCCCACTTTCCGTTGGGGTCGGAATGTTGGTCACTTGGAGCCAACAGCCACCAGAGACAGCAGGACGGAGCTGTGCTGGCACAGAGCAGCGCTGGGAGGAGGCAGGGTCTGGCCGAGCAGCGCTGCCCCGGCACCGGCACCAGCACCCCGCTTCCCAGCCTCGCTGTCGCCGGCTGGGCCGCGTCCCTGGTGCACGGCGAGGGTCCTCCTGTCCCGGGCAGGATGGGCCAGGCCAACTGCTGCTGCGGCTCCAGGTGGGCTCTCCCTGGGGGTCGGGGAGAGGCGGGCTGGGCCGGGTGCCGCAGCAGTTGCCTTCCTCATTCCCGCCGCTCTCTGCTCTGCAGGGAGGCTCTCACCGATGCCGAGGCGGTGCTGAGCACGGACGTGCGGCTGAGCCGGGGCCGCAAGAGGAGCGAGAGGCGCCTTCTCCTCCTCCAGGAGGAGCTGGTCATCGCCAAGTTGCAGTAAGACCCCCAGAGCCCAGCTGCCTTTCCCCCAGCCCTGGCCCTGGGCCCAGGGCAGGGACAGCCTGGCACCAGCCCCAGGCCCCGGCACCTTGGTGCTGGATGCCCCTGTGTCCGTCCCAAGGGCAGGTGGGGGACAGGGCTCTGCCCGGGGGGACCCCAAGGAGGCCACCTCCAGCTCTCTGCCTGCCTCTCCTCTCTGCAGACGTGGCGGCACCACCGTGCGCCCACAGCTCCGCCTGGCCCTGGACCAGCTGTGGGTGCTGAGCGGCGGGAAGGAGGCAGCGGGGGAGGAAGAAGAGGAGGAGGAGGAGGAGGAGGAAGGCAGCGATGAGGGCAGGACCTCCGTCATCCTCACCTGGCCCACCGGCTCCTGTGTTGCCACTTTCGGGTGAGTCGTGGTGCCACGTCCCACGGCAGGGCAGGAGAGGTTCCCAAGCCTGCCCAGGCCAGGCTGTGAATGGCCTCCGCCCTGCGTGCAGAGCCTGGGCAGGGAGCGGGCAGCACGCCGGCAGGGAGGGACAGGGCCATTTCCACGTCCGGCATGCCCTGGTCACCTTGTGGTCCCCAGAAGGGAAGGGCAAAAGCAGCTGCTCTGGCAGGGCAGAGGGAGCCAGGGCTTGGGCAGCGCCTCTGTCCTGCCCCAGGGGGCTTCGTCCTGCCCCTGTGTCCTTCCCCACGGGGCAGGGCTGTGCAGGCGCCCGCCTCTGCCCACGGGCTGCGGGGCAGCGGGGCCTGACGCTCTTTCTCCTCTCTTTCTGCAGCTCCCGGGCGCTGAAGGAGCTGTGGGTGGGCACACTGCTGGGGTAAGCCGGGGGGATGCTCCAGGCACAGCCGGATGGGGGATGACAGCTCCCCAGTGTGGGGAGAGGTGGCCCTGTGCCTGCGGGCAGCTCTCAGGCAGAGCTGCCTGAGAGGAGCGAAGAGGCAGCCTGGGGCTCACCCAGCTCTCTCCCTGTCCCTTCCCGCTGTACAGGACACCAGAAGGAGCAAAGACAGCCCGCGTGACCCGTCTCCCATCGATCAAGCCACTGGAGAAGGAGTTGAGCCGCCGCCATGCCGTGAGTGTCTCTCTGGCCTGGGCTCTGTCCCCCAGCACTGCTCCTCCAGCCGAGCAGCAGAGGCACGGCTGCTCACCTTCTTCCACTCCTTCCCTCTTGCCCAGTGGAGGACATTCAGCGCCCGGAGCCTGGAGAGGCTGATGGAGGGCCAGGCAGAGGTGAGAATGGCTGCCTTTCACCTGCCTCTGGCTGTGCCGGGGTGCCAGGGAGGTGCAGCGAGTGGGGTGAGCTTGTGCAGGAGGGAGGGAGGGAGGGTCCCGCGGTGCCACTCGGGGAGCGGAGAGGGTTGGGGAGCCAGCAGGAATGCCGGCACGTCCTCGCTGGCAGCGCTGGGAGGAAACCTGCCCCGCGGGGCAGAGAGCCCGCGAGGGCAGAGGCTCCCAGCTCTGCCGCGCTCAGGCTGCTGGTGCTGTGTGGCAGCTCGCCGGTGGCCCTTTCTGCGGCGGGGCTGCTCTCTAAATGCAGCCTGGTTCTTGCAGGATGGTCCCAAGCCAGGGCCTGCGACGGCCCCACCTAGCAACGGAGGGGGACTTTGCCGCTCACCAGGTGAGTTTTGGAGAGAAAGGCAACGTCCTGCAACCGGTTGAGCTGTGCTCACTTGTCCCTTGAGTGTCGCCATGCAGGTGTGGCACCGCAAGGGAGGACGTCCCCTGGAGAAGCAAGGACACCCGCTGGGCAGCGGCCGCTGGACGTGGTTCTGCGGGGACACGGAGCCTCTGCTGCTGCTCACGGCTTGGAGGAGGGCAGGGCGAGGGCTGGGCCAGGCTGTCCCGGTGGCACGCCGGCTCTCAGGAGCCTCCGAGCCCGAGCCGCTGAGCCGCAGCTGCTGGCTCCCTGCCCGTCCCGCCGCACTGCTCAGCACCGCGCTGCAGGCAGGGCAGGGCAGGCCAGGCCAGGCCAGGGCAGGGCAGGGCAGGCTCCGGGAGCGCTGGGCTGGCGGTCTCCATTGACAGGCTCTTGCTCTGTTTTCCTTTGCAGCAGGAGGGAGCAGCAGCAGGAGGAGGAGGAGGAGGAGGGGGCTGCCCTGGCCCTTTGCTCTGCGGCGGGGCCCGGCCGCTGCCCAGGCGCCAGGGCAGGCGGGCTCCGGCTGCAGCAGGGCGCTCTTTGGCCAGCCCCTGGCAGCCCTCTGCGGGGAGGACGGCACGCTGCCCCAGCCCATCGAGGTAAGCCAGCCTGGACAGGGGGTCCCCAGCCCTCCGGCTGCTCCAGAGGCAGCGTCCCCAGGGGCTGCGGGGATGGGGGATTGGGCTCTTCACCCCTGGCTCACGGTTCTAGTGCCGGCCCCTTGGCGGGGGACAGCAGCTGGCTCTTGGGCAGAGCGTTGGCCCTGGCCACCGCTGTCAGAAGGCAGCTCTTCAGCCAAGCAACTGTCTCCTGTGTCTCCTGCAGGAGCTGCTGGATATCCTGCACCAGCAAGGACCGACGACGGAGGGGATATTCCGCAGAGCTGCCAGCGGGACATCGCTCCGGGAGCTGAAGGAGGCCCTCAACAGCGGCATGGACGTCGACCTGGGAAGCCAGCCTGCGCTCCTGCTGGCCGTCATCTTGAAGGTGAGCGCTTCTGACCTGCAGCTGGAAGAGCTGCCGGCTGGGCTGGAGTGTTCCGAGGCTCACCTGGAGGCCTTGGCGTTGCAGGACTTCCTCCGAAGCATCCCCGCCAAGCTCCTTGTGACAGACCTCTACGAGGACTGGATGGCAGCGATGCAGAAGACCAGCAAGGAGGAGAAGATTGAAGAGCTGAAAGCGTGAGTGTGGGCAGCAGCCTGCCTGTTGAGCAGGAGCCCTGACCGCTGGCTGAGGGCACCTGGAAAGCTGCGCAACACAGCCGCTGGCTCCCACCTGCCCTCCTGGGTAAGCCTGGGGACGGCTGTGGGCAGCAGCTGCTTTATGAACCTTGTGCTCCTGTTCCCTCAGGGTGGCCGAGAAGTTGCCTGCAGCCAACCTCCTCCTGCTGAAGCGGCTGCTGTCCCTCCTCCAGCACATCGGCCACAACGCGTCCGCCAGCAGGATGAGCTGCAGCAACCTGGCCATCTGCGTGGGGCCTAACCTGCTGAGCCCGGCCAACGAGGACCTGCTCCCTCTGGAGGCCATGCTGGAGGTGGCTGAGAAGGTACGCTCTAGTGAGCAGCCGGCTGCAGCCTTCCCGGCCCCTCAGAGCGTGGCTGTTCAGAGGTCCCTGGCTGCCTCCTCTCTTGAGCAAATGCTGCTGGGGTGGGGTGGGCTGCCTGGAAGAGCAGCCCCACAGCCACAGCCTTCTGCGCAGAGGGAAGGGTCAGCAGTGGGAAAGGCTGCTTGACACCTTTTCAGCCACCTGCGCTGAAACCAAGGACGTGATGTGTGCAGGTGAAGGTGCTGGTGGAGTTTCTGATGGAGAACCACTGTGAAATCTTTGGGGAGGAGATGGCTGGCCTTTCCAGTCCCTCAGCTGCGGAGCGGCCAGCGCCCGTGGACAGATCCGCAGGTATGAGGAGGAGGGACTGAGGGTTGTCACAGCCTGAGCAGAATGCTGGCGCAGGGCTTCGGGTGGGCTTTGCTTTAGCTGTTGTCCGCTTCCAAGAAGTCACTTGGCTGCACGTGCTTTTGCTTTCCAGAGCTGCCTTTGGAAGAGCAACGTGGCCCTGCAGGCGGAGCAGAGGTGGAGCACCAGGCAAAAGCCCTCCTGGACGCACCACCCTCTCTGCTCCTCCTCCAGAAAGCAGCAGGGGCCGACACGGTGGCGGGATCGCAAAGGGCAGAGGTATGGCAGCTCCACAAACACTGGGACAACGTGCCTCGTGGAGGAGGGTAGTTCCTCGTGAGCCCACGTAGCTGCTGTGCCTCTTCCTGGCATTCGAGCTCTTGTGGCTTTGTGTGGGCTCTTTTTACCCCCCACCCCCACCCCCACCCCGGAAGGATCCATTGCAAGGAAAACTGGACAGGCTGTTTCTCAAATGCCTTAGGCACGTGCTTCATCAAGGGAAGTACCTACAAAATCCCTTTTCAAAAGCAAAGCCTCCCGCCGCAGAAGGTGGGATTGCACCAAAGGGACCTCCGCAGGCTCCCTGCTGCATGGCCCCCCCCAAATGAACCGAGTGTCACACAGCCGTGTGAACACTGTGTTCCAAAGCGAGGCCCTTGGAAGAAAGATCCAAAGGGATCTTCTCTGGAGAGCTAAGGTAGCAGTTTGGCAACCAGTCGCTTCCTCCTCCAGGGCGTCCCTTGCCACCTGCTAACGCCAACATTTCTCTCTTAGGCACCCGTTGCTTTGCCTCCAAGCACCCCAGAGACCACGGCAGCCTCCCTGGGATGCGCACGAGAACTACAGAGCCTTTCGGAGGAAAGAAGGTAACGTGAGTCAGCTTTGGTTCAGTCAAGAACTGCTTCCCGTGGGTCCTGGCTTTACCTATCTAACCGCACTGTGGGACGGAAAGGTTTGCAGGCTCCCCCCAGGAAACGGAAAACGGACGCAAGAAAAGAAAGAGCACAGAGGCCTGGGCAGAGGAGAGGGATTGCCAGCCAGAAAAGAAAAGAAGGAAGAGAGAGAGAGAAAGACGGGGCCTGGAAAAAAGCAGGAAGGTGCAGAAGGTCAGGAAGGCCAGGTGTGTACCAGGCTCTGCTGCCCATCTTTCCCGGCTCTGAAGACTGCTCCAAGTCAGTCCAACGCGCTGGCAAGGGACGGCGAGGGCCGGTGCTGCGCAGGGTTTGGAAACAGCTCCCCGGCAGCTCCCCAGGGGCTCCCCACGGAGCCCTGCTGCGTGGCACAGGGGCACTGTGCATCTCTGCACGCGCGCAGGTCTCTAAGGGCATCACCCATGGGGATAAGGCGCCCGAGCCACCCCGTAGTCAATGCCAGCACCAGCTCTCTCCTCTGGGCCATAAACAACTCCTCGTAAACGGTGTTCCCCAAAGAAAGGGGAACAAAATCCTGCCTCTCCCTGCCTTGATGGATTTACGCGAGCTTTCCGACTCTGTCGTTGCAGGTGCTGATTCCTTTTGAGCGGCTGAACCGCTGTGACTCCTGGGCCCCCACCGTTGCTGGCCACAATAAAAGGATCTTTTCTCTCTTCTGACTGCGTCTGCCATAGGATATTCTGGAGTGGGGAGCTGTTGTTTTGTGCTGAATCCTCGGGGAGGAGTTTGGGATCGTCCCTTGTCCCAGCATCCTTGCCAGCGGGCATCAGGCCTGAGTTCAGGTGCCTTAGGAGTGAAAGCAAAGCAGAGAGTCACGCAGGAGGGTGGAGGTTGGAAGGGACCTGTGGAGGTCATGTGGTCCAAGCCCTCTGCTCAAGCAGGCTCGCCTGGAGCCAGTAAAATACATCACCCCAACAGTCAAAGATTGGTTCCTCGTGTGCAGCTGGAATATCATGCCTTCTCATTTGTGCCCCTTTCCTCTGGTCCTCTCGGTGCACGCTCTTGAGAAGAGCCTGGCTCCCTCCTCTTCTTTCCTTCTCGGCAGGTTTTTATACACATTGATAAGACACACACAACACGCCCCCCCCACCCCCCCCCCCCACCCCGTCTTCCCTTCCCCCAGCTGAGGAGTGCCAGCTCTCTCAGCCTCTCCTCACATGGCAACCAGAAGGAGAATTTCCACTGGTCCTCTCTTGGAAACTTTTGGAAGGCCTCCGTCTCCAAGAAGAAATTTGAGACATCGGTCTTCATCTAGGTTACCTCATGAGCCTCACGTGCGACTGCACTTGAACCAAGCCGAGACACTGAACTGCATGTGACGAGGGGGAGAAAACGCTGCTGTTAATAACCCCCTGAGAAGCAGAAAGCCGAAGGCTAGGGGTTTGTGCCTTCGGGCCTGCCTTGTTTACCTTGCCTTTCCCATTTGTGCCTGCTAACAACAAACCCGTAAGCTTCTGTTCCTGTAATAGGAAGCAGGCGTTGTTTCAGTTGCAGACATTGAAACATGTTACGGCGGTTACAGAGTTGCTAGCTACCCTACACCGACACCCAAAGCCCAACAGACTTGTTCTGAAGGCTTCATAGGACTGTACAACTTTTAAATATGGCACTCGGTGAAGACAGGGCTTGTTCGAGAGGGGGTTACCTTGTTCCTGGTTGGCAAAGTGAAAAGCACAAGGAGGTTGGGCTGCCAAAAGCCGAGCTGGTGCTCTTGACGGAAATGCCCCTCGGTTTGAAATAGGCCAATGTGGCACGCTTTCGAAAAGCTGTTCCACAGCACTGCACAACACTGCACAAGACAACAGCGTCCTTTTAAAAGAGCATTAAGACCGTCATGAAGACAAACCCGGGCGGTGAGTATTTACACACAATCCCCAGGTGCGTAACACCTTCCCCGGGGAGAAGGGACGTGCTGTTAATCTGAACAACTTCTGTAAACGAGTCTTTCCCTGTTTTCCATATCCCTGGGTAGCTGAGACGTCGGCTGGGGACCTACCTGAGACCCCCAGCCCCTGGAGTGGTGGCTGGAGGATGGGTAGGCCAAAGGACCCTGATGGGAGCCCTGCAGGGCCTCATCCATTGCACCAAGGGGCACCTTCCCTGGTCACACAGAGCCTCTCAGGGGTGAGATGAAAAGGGATGCTCTGGAGAGCTGCTGGCAAACCTCTGGAGAAGAGCTTGTCTCCCCCCTCTCCCAGGGCCTTTCTCAGCTCTGGCGCCCTTCCCACGGACAGCCCCACCAGGTGGCTGCAGTCAGCATTGCAGGAAAGAACAGGCAGCAGCCACAACAGTCCGCCCTGCGGGAAAGCTGGGACCCCGGAGAGCCTCCCAGGCTCTCCAATCCCAGCCTCGCCCAGGGTGTGTGACTTGCTGCCCAGAAGAGTGCTTTGCGAGCCCTTTTCCCAACGTGCGAAATTGCCCTTAGAGCATGAACCCCTGCACCCCACGCTGTTTCTGGCTGGCGTGTAAAATAGCCAAAAGATCCTTTTGTCAATGTCTCTGATTTCCTGCATTTTTCCTGAAAAGGCCAGGGGTTTCACTCTCTCAAGAACTCGCTTCTATTTGAATCCAGGCATTGCTCAGTATCAACAGTTCAGCCAGACACCTCCAGGCAGGCGGGAGGAAGGGGCTGCCAAGGAATCTCCTGCAGTTCGACAAGGGGAAGAGCCAAGTGCTGCACCCGAGGAGGAAGAAGCCCTTGCATGGGTAGATGCTGGGGGACACCCGGCTGCAATGCAGCTGTGCAGACAGCTGGGGGCGTGGTGGAGCCCCAGTTGACCAATTTGGAGGCGGCAAAGTGCCCTTGGGGCAGCGGCGGCTACCGGCATCGTGGGCTGCACTAGGCAAAGCATTGGCAGCAGGTGGAGGGCGGTGGTCCTTCCCCTCCGCTGCGTCCTGCTCTGGGCTCCCCAGCGCAAGGCAGACATGGCCGTAGTGGAGAGAACCCCCACGCCAGGGCCCCCCCAGGGCCCCTCCCACTTTCCGTTGGGGTCGGAATGTTGGTCACTTGGAGCCAACAGCCACCAGAGACAGCAGGACGGAGCTGTGCTGGCACAGAGCAGCGCTGGGAGGAGGCAGGGTCTGGCCGAGCAGCGCTGCCCCGGCACCGGCACCAGCACCCCGCTTCCCAGCCTCGCTGTCGCCGGCTGGGCCGCGTCCCTGGTGCACGGCGAGGGTCCTCCTGTCCCGGGCAGGATGGGCCAGGCCAACTGCTGCTGCGGCTCCAGGTGGGCTCTCCCTGGGGGTCGGGGAGAGGCGGGCTGGGCCGGGTGCCGCAGCAGTTGCCTTCCTCATTCCCGCCGCTCTCTGCTCTGCAGGGAGGCTCTCACCGATGCCGAGGCGGTGCTGAGCACGGACGTGCGGCTGAGCCGGGGCCGCAAGAGGAGCGAGAGGCGCCTTCTCCTCCTCCAGGAGGAGCTGGTCATCGCCAAGTTGCAGTAAGACCCCCAGAGCCCAGCTGCCTTTCCCCCAGCCCTGGCCCTGGGCCCAGGGCAGGGACAGCCTGGCACCAGCCCCAGGCCCCGGCACCTTGGTGCTGGATGCCCCTGTGTCCGTCCCAAGGGCAGGTGGGGGACAGGGCTCTGCCCGGGGGGACCCCAAGGAGGCCACCTCCAGCTCTCTGCCTGCCTCTCCTCTCTGCAGACGTGGCGGCACCACCGTGCGCCCACAGCTCCGCCTGGCCCTGGACCAGCTGTGGGTGCTGAGCGGCGGGAAGGAGGCAGCGGGGGAGGAAGAAGAGGAGGAGGAGGAGGAGGAGGAAGGCTGCGATGAGGGCAGGACCTCCATCATCCTCACCTGGCCCACCGGCTCCTGTGTTGCCACTTTCGGGTGAGTCGTGGTGCCACGTCCCACGGCAGGGCAGGAGAGGTTCCCAAGCCTGCCCAGGCCAGGCTGTGAATGGCCTCCGCCCTGCGTGCAGAGCCTGGGCAGGGAGCGGGCAGCACGCCGGCAGGGAGGGACAGGGCCATTTCCACGTCCGGCATGCCCTGGTCACCTTGTGGTCCCCAGAAGGGAAGGGCAAAAGCAGCTGCTCTGGCAGGGCAGAGGGAGCCAGGGCTTGGGCAGCGCCTCTGTCCTGCCCCAGGGGGCTTCGTCCTGCCCCTGTGTCCTTCCCCACGGGGCAGGGCTGTGCAGGCGCCCGCCTCTGCCCACGGGCTGCGGGGCAGCGGGGCCTGACGCTCTTTCTCCTCTCTTTCTGCAGCTCCCGGGCGCTGAAGGAGCTGTGGGTGGGCACGCTGCTGGGGTAAGCCGGGGGGATGCTCCAGGCACAGCCGGATGGGGGATGACAGCTCCCCAGTGTGGGGAGAGGTGGCCCTGTGCCTGCGGGCAGCTCTCAGGCAGAGCTGCCTGAGAGGAGCGAAGAGGCAGCCTGGGGCTCACCCAGCTCTCTCCCTGTCCCTTCCCGCTGTACAGGACACCAGAAGGAGCAAAGACAGCCCGCGTGACCCGTCTCCCATCGATCAAGCCACTGGAGAAGGAGTTGAGCCGCCGCCATGCCGTGAGTGTCTCTCTGGCCTGGGCTCTGTCCCCCAGCACTGCTCCTCCAGCCGAGCAGCAGAGGCACGGCTGCTCACCTTCTTCCACTCCTTCCCTCTTGCCCAGTGGAGGACATTCAGCGCCCGGAGCCTGGAGAGGCTGATGGAGGGCCAGGCAGAGGTGAGAATGGCTGCCTTTCACCTGCCTCTGGCTGTGCCGGGGTGCCAGGGAGGTGCAGCGAGTGGGGTGAGCTTGTGCAGGAGGGAGGGAGGGAGGGAGGGAGGGTCCCGCGGTGCCACTCGGGGAGCGGAGAGGGTTGGGGAGCCAGCAGGAATGCCGGCACGTCCTCGCTGGCAGCGCTGGGAGGAAACCTGCCCCGCGGGGCAGAGAGCCCGCGAGGGCAGAGGCTCCCAGCTCTGCCGCGCTCAGGCTGCTGGTGCTGTGTGGCAGCTCGCCGGTGGCCCTTTCTGCGGCGGGGCTGCTCTCTAAATGCAGCCTGGTTCTTGCAGGATGGTCCCAAGCCAGGGCCTGCGACGGCCCCACCTAGCAACGGAGGGGGACTTTGCCGCTCACCAGGTGAGTTTTGGAGAGAAAGGCAACGTCCTGCAACCGGTTGAGCTGTGCTCACTTGTCCCTTGAGTGTCGCCATGCAGGTGTGGCACCGCAAGGGAGGACGTCCCCTGGAGAAGCAAGGACACCCGCTGGGCAGCGGCCGCTGGACGTGGTTCTGCGGGGACACGGAGCCTCTGCTGCTGCTCACGGCTTGGAGGAGGGCAGGGCGAGGGCTGGGCCAGGCTGTCCCGGTGGCACGCCGGCTCTCAGGAGCCTCCGAGCCCGAGCCGCTGAGCCGCAGCTGCTGGCTCCCTGCCCGTCCCGCCGCACTGCTCAGCACCGCGCTGCAGGCAGGGCAGGGCAGGCCAGGGCAGGGCAGGGCAGGCTCCGGGAGCGCTGGGCTGGCGGTCTCCATTGACAGGCTCTTGCTCTGTTTTCCTTTGCAGCAGGAGGGAGCAGCAGCAGGAGGAGGAGGAGGAGGAGGGGGCTGCCCTGGCCCTTTGCTCTGCGGCGGGGCCCGGCCGCTGCCCAGGCGCCAGGGCAGGCGGGCTCCGGCTGCAGCAGGGCGCTCTTTGGCCAGCCCCTGGCAGCCCTCTGCGGGGAGGACGGCACGCTGCCCCAGCCCATCGAGGTAAGCCAGCCTGGACAGGGGGTCCCCAGCCCTCCGGCTGCTCCAGAGGCAGCGTCCCCAGGGGCTGCGGGGATGGGGGATTGGGCTCTTCACCCCTGGCTCACGGTTCTAGTGCCGGCCCCTTGGCGGGGGACAGCAGCTGGCTCTTGGGCAGAGCGTTGGCCCTGGCCACCGCTGTCAGAAGGCAGCTCTTCAGCCAAGCAACTGTCTCCTGTGTCTCCTGCAGGAGCTGCTGGATATCCTGCACCAGCAAGGACCGACGACGGAGGGGATATTCCGCAGAGCTGCCAGCGGGACATCGCTCCGGGAGCTGAAGGAGGCCCTCAACAGCGGCATGGACGTCGACCTGGGAAGCCAGCCTGCGCTCCTGCTGGCCGTCATCTTGAAGGTGAGCGCTTCTGACCTGCAGCTGGAAGAGCTGCCGGCTGGGCTGGAGTGTTCCGAGGCTCACCTGGAGGCCTTGGCGTTGCAGGACTTCCTCCGAAGCATCCCCGCCAAGCTCCTTGTGACAGACCTCTACGAGGACTGGATGGCAGCGATGCAGAAGACCAGCAAGGAGGAGAAGATTGAAGAGCTGAAAGCGTGAGTGTGGGCAGCAGCCTGCCTGTTGAGCAGGAGCCCTGACCGCTGGCTGAGGGCACCTGGAAAGCTGCGCAACACAGCCGCTGGCTCCCACCTGCCCTCCTGGGTAAGCCTGGGGACGGCTGTGGGCAGCAGCTGCTTTATGAACCTTGTGCTCCTGTTCCCTCAGGGTGGCCGAGAAGTTGCCTGCAGCCAACCTCCTCCTGCTGAAGCGGCTGCTGTCCCTCCTCCAGCACATCGGCCACAACGCGTCCGCCAGCAGGATGAGCTGCAGCAACCTGGCCATCTGCGTGGGGCCTAACCTGCTGAGCCCGGCCAACGAGGACCTGCTCCCTCTGGAGGCCATGCTGGAGGTGGCTGAGAAGGTACGCTCTAGTGAGCAGCCGGCTGCAGCCTACCCGGCCCCTCAGAGCGTGGCTGTTCAGAGGTCCCTGGCTGCCTCTTCTCTTGAGCAAATGCTGCTGGGGTGGGGTGGGCTGCCTGGAAGAGCAGCCCCACAGCCACAGCCTTCTGCGCAGAGGGAAGGGTCAGCAGTGGGAAAGGCTGCTTGACACCTTTTCAGCCACCTGCGCTGAAACCAAGGACGTGATGTGTGCAGGTGAAGGTGCTGGTGGAGTTTCTGATGGAGAACCACTGTGAAATCTTTGGGGAGGAGATGGCTGGCCTTTCCAGTCCCTCAGCTGCGGAGCGGCCAGCGCCCGTGGACAGATCCGCAGGTATGAGGAGGAGGGACTGAGGGTTGTCACAGCCTGAGCAGAATGCTGGCGCAGGGCTTCGGGTGGGCTTTGCTTTAGCTGTTGTCCGCTTCCAAGAAGTCACTTGGCTGCACGTGCTTTTGCTTTCCAGAGCTGCCTTTGGAAGAGCAACGTGGCCCTGCAGGCGGAGCAGAGGTGGAGCACCAGGCAAAAGCCCTCCTGGACGCACCACCCTCTCTGCTCCTCCTCCAGAAAGCAGCAGGGGCCGACACGGTGGCGGGATCGCAAAGGGCAGAGGTATGGCAGCTCCACAAACACTGGGACAACGTGCCTCGTGGAGGAGGGTAGTTCCTCGTGAGCCCACGTAGCTGCTGTGCCTCTTCCTGGCATTCGAGCTCTTGTGGCTTTGTGTGGGCTCTTTTTACCCCCCACCCCCACCCCCACCCCGGAAGGATCCATTGCAAGGAAAACTGGACAGGCTGTTTCTCAAATGCCTTAGGCACGTGCTTCATCAAGGGAAGTACCTACAAAATCCCTTTTCAAAAGCAAAGCCTCCCGCCGCAGAAGGTGGGATTGCACCAAAGGGACCTCCGCAGGCTCCCTGCTGCATGGCCCCCCCCAAATGAACCGAGTGTCACACAGCCGTGTGAACACTGTGTTCCAAAGCGAGGCCCTTGGAAGAAAGATCCAAAGGGATCTTCTCTGGAGAGCTAAGGTAGCAGTTTGGCAACCAGTCGCTTCCTCCTCCAGGGCGTCCCTTGCCACCTGCTAACGCCAACATTTCTCTCTTAGGCACCCGTTGCTTTGCCTCCAAGCACCCCAGAGACCACGGCAGCCTCCCTGGGATGCGCACGAGAACTACAGAGCCTTTCGGAGGAAAGAAGGTAACGTGAGTCAGCTTTGGTTCAGTCAAGAACTGCTTCCCGTGGGTCCTGGCTTTACCTATCTAACCGCACTGTGGGACGGAAAGGTTTGCAGGCTCCCCCCAGGAAACGGAAAACGGACGCAAGAAAAGAAAGAGCACAGAGGCCTGGGCAGAGGAGAGGGATTGCCAGCCAGAAAAGAAAAGAAGGAAGAGAGAGAGAGAAAGACGGGGCCTGGAAAAAAGCAGGAAGGTGCAGAAGGTCAGGAAGGCCAGGTGTGTACCAGGCTCTGCTGCCCATCTTTCCCGGCTCTGAAGACTGCTCCAAGTCAGTCCAACGCGCTGGCAAGGGACGGCGAGGGCCGGTGCTGCGCAGGGTTTGGAAACAGCTCCCCGGCAGCTCCGCAGGGGCTCCCCACGGAGCCCTGCTGCGTGGCACAGGGGCACTGTGCATCTCTGCACGCGCGCAGGTCTCTAAGGGCATCACCCATGGGGATAAGGCGCCCGAGCCACCCCGTAGTCAATGCCAGCACCAGCTCTCTCCTCTGGGCCATAAACAACTCCTCGTAAACGGTGTTCCCCAAAGAAAGGGGAACAAAATCCTGCCTCTCCCTGCCTTGATGGATTTACGCGAGCTTTCCGACTCTGTCGTTGCAGGTGCTGATTCCTTTTGAGCGGCTGAACCGCTGTGACTCCTGGGCCCCCACCGTTGCTGGCCACAATAAAAGGATCTTTTCTCTCTTCTGACTGCGTCTGCCATAGGATATTCTGGAGTGGGGAGCTGTTGTTTTGTGCTGAATCCTCGGGGAGGAGTTTGGGATCGTCCCTTGTCCCAGCATCCTTGCCAGCGGGCATCAGGCCTGAGTTCAGGTGCCTTAGGAGTGAAAGCAAAGCAGAGAGTCACGCAGGAGGGTGGAGGTTGGAAGGGACCTGTGGAGGTCATGTGGTCCAAGCCCTCTGCTCAAGCAGGCTCGCCTGGAGCCAGTAAAATACATCACCCCAACAGTCAAAGATTGGTTCCTCGTGTGCAGCTGGAATATCATGCCTTCTCATTTGTGCCCCTTTCCTCTGGTCCTCTCGGTGCACGCTCTTGAGAAGAGCCTGGCTCCCTCCTCTTCTTTCCTTCTCGGCAGGTTTTTATACACATTGATAAGACACACACAACACGCCCCCCCCACCCCCCCACCCACCCCGTCTTCCCTTCCCCCAGCTGAGGAGTGCCAGCTCTCTCAGCCTCTCCTCACATGGCAACCAGAAGGAGAATTTCCACTGGTCCTCTCTTGGAAACTTTTGGAAGGCCTCCGTCTCCAAGAAGAAATTTGAGACATCGGTCTTCATCTAGGTTACCTCATGAGCCTCACGTGCGACTGCACTTGAACCAAGCCGAGACACTGAACTGCATGTGACGAGGGGGAGAAAACGCTGCTGTTAATAACCCCCTGAGAAGCAGAAAGCCGAAGGCTAGGGGTTTGTGCCTTCGGGCCTGCCTTGTTTACCTTGCCTTTCCCATTTGTGCCTGCTAACAACAAACCCGTAAGCTTCTGTTCCTGTAATAGGAAGCAGGCGTTGTTTCAGTTGCAGACATTGAAACATGTTACGGCGGTTACAGAGTTGCTAGCTACCCTACACCGACACCCAAAGCCCAACAGACTTGTTCTGAAGGCTTTATAGGACTGTACAACTTTTAAATATGGCACTCGGTGAAGACAGGGCTTGTTCGAGAGGGGGTTACCTTGTTCCTGGTTGGCAAAGTGAAAAGCACAAGGAGGTTGGGCTGCCAAAAGCCGAGCTGGTGCTCTTGACGGAAATGCCCCTCGGTTTGAAATAGGCCAATGTGGCACGCTTTCGAAAAGCTGTTCCACAGCACTGCACAACACTGCACAAGACAACAGCGTCCTTTTAAAAGAGCATTAAGACCGTCATGAAGACAAACCCGGGCGGTGAGTATTTACACACAATCCCCAGGTGCGTAACACCTTCCCCGGGGAGAAGGGACGTGCTGTTAATCTGAACAACTTCTGTAAACGAGTCTTTCCCTGTTTTCCATATCCCTGGGTAGCCGAGACGTCGGCTGGGGACCTACCTGAGACCCCCAGCCCCTGGAGTGGTGGCTGGAGGATGGGTAGGCCAAAGGACCCTGATGGGAGCCCTGCAGGGCCTCATCCATTGCACCAAGGGGCACCTTCCCTGGTCACACAGAGCCTCTCAGGGGTGAGATGAAAAGGGATGCTCTGGAGAGCTGCTGGCAAACCTCTGGAGAAGAGCTTGTCTCCCCCCTCTCCCAGGGCCTTTCTCAGCTCTGGCGCCCTTCCCACGGACAGCCCCACCAGGTGGCTGCAGTCAGCATTGCAGGAAAGAACAGGCAGCAGCCACAACAGTCCGCCCTGCGGGAAAGCTGGGACCCCGGAGAGCCTCCCAGGCTCTCCAATCCCAGCCTCGCCCAGGGTGTGTGACTTGCTGCCCAGAAGAGTGCTTTGCGAGCCCTTTTCCCAACGTGCGAAATTGCCCTTAGAGCATGAACCCCTGCACCCCACGCTGTTTCTGGCTGGCGTGTAAAATAGCCAAAAGATCCTTTTGTCAATGTCTCTGATTTCCTGCATTTTTCCTGAAAAGGCCAGGGGTTTCACTCTCTTAAGAACTCGCTTCTATTTGAATCCAGGCATTGCTCAGTATCAACAGTTCAGCCAGACACCTCCAGGCAGGCGGGAGGAAGGGGCTGCCAAGGAATCTCCTGCAGTTCGACAAGGGGAAGAGCCAAGTGCTGCACCCGAGGAGGAACAAGCCCTTGCATGGGTAGATGCTGGGGGACACCCGGCTGCAATGCAGCTGTGCAGACACCTGGGGGCGTGGTGGAGCCCCAGTTGACCAATTTGGAGGCGGCAAAGTGCCCTTGGGGCAGCGGCGGCTACCGGCATCGTGGGCTGCACTAGGCAAAGCATTGGCAGCAGGTGGAGGGCGGTGGTCCTTCCCCTCCGCTGCGTCCTGCTCTGGGCTCCCCAGCGCAAGGCAGACATGGCCGTAGTGGAGAGAACCCCCACGCCAGGGCCCCCCCAGGGCCCCTCCCACTTTCCGTTGGGGTCGGAATGTTGGTCACTTGGAGCCAACAGCCACCAGAGACAGCAGGACGGAGCTGTGCTGGCACAGAGCAGCGCTGGGAGGAGGCAGGGTCTGGCCGAGCAGCGCTGCCCCGGCACCGGCACCAGCACCCCGCTTCCCAGCCTCGCTGTCGCCGGCTGGGCCGCGTCCCTGGTGCACGGCGAGGGTCCTCCTGTCCCGGGCAGGATGGGCCAGGCCAACTGCTGCTGCGGCTCCAGGTGGGCTCTCCCTGGGGGTCGGGGAGAGGCGGGCTGGGCCGGGTGCCGCAGCAGTTGCCTTCCTCATTCCCGCCGCTCTCTGCTCTGCAGGGAGGCTCTCACCGATGCCGAGGCGGTGCTGAGCACGGACGTGCGGCTGAGCCGGGGCCGCAAGAGGAGCGAGAGGCGCCTTCTCCTCCTCCAGGAGGAGCTGGTCATCGCCAAGTTGCAGTAAGACCCCCAGAGCCCAGCTGCCTTTCCCCCAGCCCTGGCCCTGGGCCCAGGGCAGGGACAGCCTGGCACCAGCCCCAGGCCCCGGCACCTTGGTGCTGGATGCCCCTGTGTCCGTCCCAAGGGCAGGTGGGGGACAGGGCTCTGCCCGGGGGGACCCCAAGGAGGCCACCTCCAGCTCTCTGCCTGCCTCTCCTCTCTGCAGATGTGGCGGCACCACCGTGCGCCCACAGCTCCGCCTGGCCCTGGACCAGCTGTGGGTGCTGAGCGGCGGGAAGGAGGCAGCGGGGGAGGAAGAAGAGGAGGAGGAGGAGGAGGAGGAAGGCAGCGATGAGGGCAGGACCTCCGTCATCCTCACCTGGCCCACCGGCTCCTGTGTTGCCACTTTCGGGTGAGTCGTGGTGCCACGTCCCACGGCAGGGCAGGAGAGGTTCCCAAGCCTGCCCAGGCCAGGCTGTGAATGGCCTCCGCCCTGCGTGCAGAGCCTGGGCAGGGAGCGGGCAGCACGCCGGCAGGGAGGGACAGGGCCATTTCCACGTCCGGCATGCCCTGGTCACCTTGTGGTCCCCAGAAGGGAAGGGCAAAAGCAGCTGCTCTGGCAGGGCAGAGGGAGCCAGGGCTTGGGCAGCGCCTCTGTCCTGCCCCAGGGGGCTTCGTCCTGCCCCTGTGTCCTTCCCCACGGGGCAGGGCTGTGCAGGCGCCCGCCTCTGCCCACGGGCTGCGGGGCAGCGGGGCCTGACGCTCTTTCTCCTCTCTTTCTGCAGCTCCCGGGCGCTGAAGGAGCTGTGGGTGGGCACACTGCTGGGGTAAGCCGGGGGGATGCTCCAGGCACAGCCGGATGGGGGATGACAGCTCCCCAGTGTGGGGAGAGGTGGCCCTGTGCCTGCGGGCAGCTCTCAGGCAGAGCTGCCTGAGAGGAGCGAAGAGGCAGCCTGGGGCTCACCCAGCTCTCTCCCTGTCCCTTCCCGCTGTACAGGACACCAGAAGGAGCAAAGACAGCCCGCGTGACCCGTCTCCCATCGATCAAGCCACTGGAGAAGGAGTTGAGCCGCCGCCATGCCGTGAGTGTCTCTCTGGCCTGGGCTCTGTCCCCCAGCACTGCTCCTCCAGCCGAGCAGCAGAGGCACGGCTGCTCACCTTCTTCCACTCCTTCCCTCTTGCCCAGTGGAGGACATTCAGCGCCCGGAGCCTGGAGAGGCTGATGGAGGGCCAGGCAGAGGTGAGAATGGCTGCCTTTCACCTGCCTCTGGCTGTGCCGGGGTGCCAGGGAGGTGCAGCGAGTGGGGTGAGCTTGTGCAGGAGGGAGGGAGGGAGGGAGGGAGGGTCCCGCGGTGCCACTCGGGGAGCGGAGAGGGTTGGGGAGCCAGCAGGAATGCCGGCACGTCCTCGCTGGCAGCGCTGGGAGGAAACCTGCCCCGCGGGGCAGAGAGCCCGCGAGGGCAGAGGCTCCCAGCTCTGCCGCGCTCAGGCTGCTGGTGCTGTGTGGCAGCTCGCCGGTGGCCCTTTCTGCGGCGGGGCTGCTCTCTAAATGCAGCCTGGTTCTTGCAGGATGGTCCCAAGCCAGGGCCTGCGACGGCCCCATCTAGCAACGGAGGGGGACTTTGCCGCTCACCAGGTGCGTTTTGGAGAGAAAGGCAACGTCCTGCAACCGGTTGAGCTGTGCTCACTTGTCCCTTGAGTGTCGCCATGCAGGTGTGGCACCGCAAGGGAGGACGTCCCCTGGAGAAGCAAGGACACCCGCTGGGCAGCGGCCGCTGGACGTGGTTCTGCGGGGACACGGAGCCTCTGCTGCTGCTCACGGCTTGGAGGAGGGCAGGGCGAGGGCTGGGCCAGGCTGTCCCGGTGGCACGCCGGCTCTCAGGAGCCTCCGAGCCCGAGCCGCTGAGCCGCAGCTGCTGGCTCCCTGCCCGTCCCGCCGCACTGCTCAGCACCGCGCTGCAGGCAGGGCAGGGCAGGGCAGGCCAGGCCAGGGCAGGGCAGGGCAGGCTCCGGGAGCGCTGGGCTGGCGGTCTCCATTGACAGGCTCTTGCTCTGTTTTCCTTTGCAGCAGGAGGGAGCAGCAGCAGGAGGAGGAGGAGGAGGAGGGGGCTGCCCTGGCCCTTTGCTCTGCGGCGGGGCCCGGCCGCTGCCCAGGCGCCAGGGCAGGCGGGCTCCGGCTGCAGCAGGGCGCTCTTTGGCCAGCCCCTGGCAGCCCTCTGCGGGGAGGACGGCACGCTGCCCCAGCCCATCGAGGTAAGCCAGCCTGGACAGGGGGTCCCCAGCCCTCCGGCTGCTCCAGAGGCAGCGTCCCCAGGGGCTGCGGGGATGGGGGATTGGGCTCTTCACCCCTGGCTCACGGTTCTAGTGCCGGCCCCTTGGCGGGGGACAGCAGCTGGCTCTTGGGCAGAGCGTTGGCCCTGGCCACCGCTGTCAGAAGGCAGCTCTTCAGCCAAGCAACTGTCTCCTGTGTCTCCTGCAGGAGCTGCTGGATATCCTGCACCAGCAAGGACCGACGACGGAGGGGATATTCCGCAGAGCTGCCAGCGGGACATCGCTCCGGGAGCTGAAGGAGGCCCTCAACAGCGGCATGGACGTCGACCTGGGAAGCCAGCCTGCGCTCCTGCTGGCCGTCATCTTGAAGGTGAGCGCTTCTGACCTGCAGCTGGAAGAGCTGCCGGCTGGGCTGGAGTGTTCCGAGGCTCACCTGGAGGCCTTGGCGTTGCAGGACTTCCTCCGAAGCATCCCCGCCAAGCTCCTTGTGACAGACCTCTACGAGGACTGGATGGCAGCGATGCAGAAGACCAGCAAGGAGGAGAAGATTGAAGAGCTGAAAGCGTGAGTGTGGGCAGCAGCCTGCCTGTTGAGCAGGAGCCCTGACCGCTGGCTGAGGGCACCTGGAAAGCTGCGCAACACAGCCGCTGGCTCCCACCTGCCCTCCTGGGTAAGCCTGGGGACGGCTGTGGGCAGCAGCTGCTTTATGAACCTTGTGCTCCTGTTCCCTCAGGGTGGCCGAGAAGTTGCCTGCAGCCAACCTCCTCCTGCTGAAGCGGCTGCTGTCCCTCCTCCAGCACATCGGCCACAACGCGTCCGCCAGCAGGATGAGCTGCAGCAACCTGGCCATCTGCGTGGGGCCTAACCTGCTGAGCCCGGCCAACGAGGACCTGCTCCCTCTGGAGGCCATGCTGGAGGTGGCTGAGAAGGTACGCTCTAGTGAGCAGCCGGCTGCAGCCTTCCCGGCCCCTCAGAGCGTGGCTGTTCAGAGGTCCCTGGCTGCCTCCTCTCTTGAGCAAATGCTGCTGGGGTGGGGTGGGCTGCCTGGAAGAGCAGCCCCACAGCCACAGCCTTCTGCGCAGAGGGAAGGGTCAGCAGTGGGAAAGGCTGCTTGACACCTTTTCAGCCACCTGCGCTGAAACCAAGGACGTGATGTGTGCAGGTGAAGGTGCTGGTGGAGTTTCTGATGGAGAACCACTGTGAAATCTTTGGGGAGGAGATGGCTGGCCTTTCCAGTCCCTCAGCTGCGGAGCGGCCAGCGCCCGTGGACAGATCCGCAGGTATGAGGAGGAGGGACTGAGGGTTGTCACAGCCTGAGCAGAATGCTGGCGCAGGGCTTCGGGTGGGCTTTGCTTTAGCTGTTGTCCGCTTCCAAGAAGTCACTTGGCTGCACGTGCTTTTGCTTTCCAGAGCTGCCTTTGGAAGAGCAACGTGGCCCTGCAGGCGGAGCAGAGGTGGAGCACCAGGCAAAAGCCCTCCTGGACGCACCACCCTCTCTGCTCCTCCTCCAGAAAGCAGCAGGGGCCGACACGGTGGCGGGATCGCAAAGGGCAGAGGTATGGCAGCTCCACAAACACTGGGACAACGTGCCTCGTGGAGGAGGGTAGTTCCTCGTGAGCCCACGTAGCTGCTGTGCCTCTCCCTGGCATTCGAGCTCTTGTGGCTTTGTGTGGGCTCTTTTTACCCCCCACCCCCACCCCCACCCCGGAAGGATCCATTGCAAGGAAAACTGGACAGGCTGTTTCTCAAATGCCTTAGGCACGTGCTTCATCAAGGGAAGTACCTACAAAATCCCTTTTCAAAAGCAAAGCCTCCCGCCGCAGAAGGTGGGATTGCACCAAAGGGACCTCCGCAGGCTCCCTGCTGCATGGCCCCCCCCAAATGAACCGAGTGTCACACAGCCGTGTGAACACTGTGTTCCAAAGCGAGGCCCTTGGAAGAAAGATCCAAAGGGATCTTCTCTGGAGAGCTAAGGTAGCAGTTTGGCAACCAGTCGCTTCCTCCTCCAGGGCGTCCCTTGCCACCTGCTAACGCCAACATTTCTCTCTTAGGCACCCGTTGCTTTGCCTCCAAGCACCCCAGAGACCACGGCAGCCTCCCTGGGATGCGCACGAGAACTACAGAGCCTTTCGGAGGAAAGAAGGTAACGTGAGTCAGCTTTGGTTCAGTCAAGAACTGCTTCCCGTGGGTCCTGGCTTTACCTATCTAACCGCACTGTGGGACGGAAAGGTTTGCAGGCTCCCCCCAGGAAACGGAAAACGGACGCAAGAAAAGAAAGAGCACAGAGGCCTGGGCAGAGGAGAGGGATTGCCAGCCAGAAAAGAAAAGAAGGAAGAGAGAGAGAGAAAGACGGGGCCTGGAAAAAAGCAGGAAGGTGCAGAAGGTCAGGAAGGCCAGGTGTGTACCAGGCTCTGCTGCCCATCTTTCCCGGCTCTGAAGACTGCTCCAAGTCAGTCCAACGCGCTGGCAAGGGACGGCGAGGGCCGGTGCTGCGCAGGGTTTGGAAACAGCTCCCCGGCAGCTCCGCAGGGGCTCCCCACGGAGCCCTGCTGCGTGGCACAGGGGCACTGTGCATCTCTGCACGCGCGCAGGTCTCTAAGGGCATCACCCATGGGGATAAGGCGCCCGAGCCACCCCGTAGTCAATGCCAGCACCAGCTCTCTCCTCTGGGCCATAAACAACTCCTCGTAAACGGTGTTCCCCAAAGAAAGGGGAACAAAATCCTGCCTCTCCCTGCCTTGATGGATTTACGCGAGCTTTCCGACTCTGTCGTTGCAGGTGCTGATTCCTTTTGAGCGGCTGAACCGCTGTGACTCCTGGGCCCCCACCGTTGCTGGCCACAATAAAAGGATCTTTTCTCTCTTCTGACTGCGTCTGCCATAGGATATTCTGGAGTGGGGAGCTGTTGTTTTGTGCTGAATCCTCGGGGAGGAGTTTGGGATCGTCCCTTGTCCCAGCATCCTTGCCAGCGGGCATCAGGCCTGAGTTCAGGTGCCTTAGGAGTGAAAGCAAAGCAGAGAGTCACGCAGGAGGGTGGAGGTTGGAAGGGACCTGTGGAGGTCATGTGGTCCAAGCCCTCTGCTCAAGCAGGCTCGCCTGGAGCCAGTAAAATACATCACCCCAACAGTCAAAGATTGGTTCCTCGTGTGCAGCTGGAATATCATGCCTTCTCATTTGTGCCCCTTTCCTCTGGTCCTCTCGGTGCACGCTCTTGAGAAGAGCCTGGCTCCCTCCTCTTCTTTCCTTCTCGGCAGGTTTTTATACACATTGATAAGACACACACAACACGCCCCCCCCACCCCCCCCACCCCCCCCGTCTTCCCTTCCCCCAGCTGAGGAGTGCCAGCTCTCTCAGCCTCTCCTCACATGGCAACCAGAAGGAGAATTTCCACTGGTCCTCTCTTGGAAACTTTTGGAAGGCCTCCGTCTCCAAGAAGAAATTTGAGACATCGGTCTTCATCTAGGTTACCTCATGAGCCTCACGTGCGACTGCACTTGAACCAAGCCGAGACACTGAACTGCATGTGACGAGGGGGAGAAAACGCTGCTGTTAATAACCCCCTGAGAAGCAGAAAGCCGAAGGCTAGGGGTTTGTGCCTTCGGGCCTGCCTTGTTTACCTTGCCTTTCCCATTTGTGCCTGCTAACAACAAACCCGTAAGCTTCTGTTCCTGTAATAGGAAGCAGGCGTTGTTTCAGTTGCAGACATTGAAACATGTTACGGCGGTTACAGAGTTGCTAGCTACCCTACACCGACACCCAAAGCCCAACAGACTTGTTCTGAAGGCTTTATAGGACTGTACAACTTTTAAATATGGCACTCGGTGAAGACAGGGCTTGTTCGAGAGGGGGTTACCTTGTTCCTGGTTGGCAAAGTGAAAAGCACAAGGAGGTTGGGCTGCCAAAAGCCGAGCTGGTGCTCTTGACGGAAATGCCCCTCGGTTTGAAATAGGCCAATGTGGCACGCTTTCGAAAAGCTGTTCCACAGCACTGCACAACACTGCACAAGACAACAGCGTCCTTTTAAAAGAGCATTAAGACCGTCATGAAGACAAACCCGGGCGGTGAGTATTTACACACAATCCCCAGGTGCGTAACACCTTCCCCGGGGAGAAGGGACGTGCTGTTAATCTGAACAACTTCTGTAAACGAGTCTTTCCCTGTTTTCCATATCCCTGGGTAGCCGAGACGTCGGCTGGGGACCTACCTGAGACCCCCAGCCCCTGGAGTGGTGGCTGGAGGATGGGTAGGCCAAAGGACCCTGATGGGAGCCCTGCAGGGCCTCATCCATTGCACCAAGGGGCACCTTCCCTGGTCACACAGAGCCTCTCAGGGGTGAGATGAAAAGGGATGCTCTGGAGAGCTGCTGGCAAACCTCTGGAGAAGAGCTTGTCTCCCCCCTCTCCCAGGGCCTTTCTCAGCTCTGGCGCCCTTCCCACGGACAGCCCCACCAGGTGGCTGCAGTCAGCATTGCAGGAAAGAACAGGCAGCAGCCACAACAGTCCGCCCTGCGGGAAAGCTGGGACCCCGGAGAGCCTCCCAGGCTCTCCAATCCCAGCCTCGCCCAGGGTGTGTGACTTGCTGCCCAGAAGAGTGCTTTGCGAGCCCTTTTCCCAACGTGCGAAATTGCCCTTAGAGCATGAACCCCTGCACCCCACGCTGTTTCTGGCTGGCGTGTAAAATAGCCAAAAGATCCTTTTGTAAAAGTCTCTGATTTCCTGCATTTTTCCTGAAAAGGCCAGGGGTTTCACTCTCTTAAGAACTCGCTTCTATTTGAATCCAGGCATTGCTCAGTATCAACAGTTCAGCCAGACACCTCCAGGCAGGCGGGAGGAAGGGGCTGCCAAGGAATCTCCTGCAGTTCGACAAGGGGAAGAGCCAAGTGCTGCACCCGAGGAGGAAGAAGCCCTTGCATGGGTAGATGCTGGGGGACACCCGGCTGCAATGCAGCTGTGCAGACACCTGGGGGCGTGGTGGAGCCCCAGTTGACCAATTTGGAGGCGGCAAAGTGCCCTTGGGGCAGCGGCGGCTACCGGCATCGTGGGCTGCACTAGGCAAAGCATTGGCAGCAGGTGGAGGGCGGTGGTCCTTCCCCTCCGCTGCGTCCTGCTCTGGGCTCCCCAGCGCAAGGCAGACATGGCCGTAGTGGAGAGAACCCCCACGCCAGGGCCCCCCCAGGGCCCCTCCCACTTTCCGTTGGGGTCGGAATGTTGGTCACTTGGAGCCAACAGCCACCAGAGACAGCAGGACGGAGCTGTGCTGGCACAGAGCAGCGCTGGGAGGAGGCAGGGTCTGGCCGAGCAGCGCTGCCCCGGCACCGGCACCAGCACCCCGCTTCCCAGCCTCGCTGTCGCCGGCTGGGCCGCGTCCCTGGTGCACGGCGAGGGTCCTCCTGTCCCGGGCAGGATGGGCCAGGCCAACTGCTGCTGCGGCTCCAGGTGGGCTCTCCCTGGGGGTCGGGGAGAGGCGGGCTGGGCCGGGTGCCGCAGCAGTTGCCTTCCTCATTCCCGCCGCTCTCTGCTCTGCAGGGAGGCTCTCACCGATGCCGAGGCGGTGCTGAGCACGGACGTGCGGCTGAGCCGGGGCCGCAAGAGGAGCGAGAGGCGCCTTCTCCTCCTCCAGGAGGAGCTGGTCATCGCCAAGTTGCAGTAAGACCCCCAGAGCCCAGCTGCCTTTCCCCCAGCCCTGGCCCTGGGCCCAGGGCAGGGACAGCCTGGCACCAGCCCCAGGCCCCGGCACCTTGGTGCTGGATGCCCCTGTGTCCGTCCCAAGGGCAGGTGGGGGACAGGGCTCTGCCCGGGGGGACCCCAAGGAGGCCACCTCCAGCTCTCTGCCTGCCTCTCCTCTCTGCAGACGTGGCGGCACCACCGTGCGCCCACAGCTCCGCCTGGCCCTGGACCAGCTGTGGGTGCTGAGCGGCGGGAAGGAGGCAGCGGGGGACGAAGAAGAGGAGGAGGAGGAGGAGGAAGGCTGCGATGAGGGCAGGACCTCCATCATCCTCACCTGGCCCACCGGCTCCTGTGTTGCCACTTTCGGGTGCGTCGTGGTGCCACGTCCCACGGCAGGGCAGGAGAGGTTCCCAAGCCTGCCCAGGCCAGGCTGTGAATGGCCTCCGCCCTGCGTGCAGAGCCTGGGCAGGGAGCGGGCAGCACGCCGGCAGGGAGGGACAGGGCCATTTCCACGTCCGGCATGCCCTGGTCACCTTGTGGTCCCCAGAAGGGAAGGGCAAAAGCAGCTGCTCTGGCAGGGCAGAGGGAGCCAGGGCTTGGGCAGCGCCTCTGTCCTGCCCCAGGGGGCTTCGTCCTGCCCCTGTGTCCTTCCCCACGGGGCAGGGCTGTGCAGGCGCCCGCCTCTGCCCACGGGCTGCGGGGCAGCGGGGCCTGACGCTCTTTCTCCTCTCTTTCTGCAGCTCCCGGGCGCTGAAGGAGCTGTGGGTGGGCACACTGCTGGGGTAAGCCGGGGGGATGCTCCAGGCACAGCCGGATGGGGGATGACAGCTCCCCAGTGTGGGGAGAGGTGGCCCTGTGCCTGCGGGCAGCTCTCAGGCAGAGCTGCCTGAGAGGAGCGAAGAGGCAGCCTGGGGCTCACCCAGCTCTCTCCCTGTCCCTTCCCGCTGTACAGGACACCAGAAGGAGCAAAGACAGCCCGCGTGACCCGTCTCCCATCGATCAAGCCACTGGAGAAGGAGTTGAGCCGCCGCCATGCCGTGAGTGTCTCTCTGGCCTGGGCTCTGTCCCCCAGCACTGCTCCTCCAGCCGAGCAGCAGAGGCACGGCTGCTCACCTTCTTCCACTCCTTCCCTCTTGCCCAGTGGAGGACATTCAGCGCCCGGAGCCTGGAGAGGCTGATGGAGGGCCAGGCAGAGGTGAGAATGGCTGCCTTTCACCTGCCTCTGGCTGTGCCGGGGTGCCAGGGAGGTGCAGCGAGTGGGGTGAGCTTGTGCAGGAGGGAGGGAGGGAGGGAGGGAGGGTCCCGCGGTGCCACTCGGGGAGCGGAGAGGGTTGGGGAGCCAGCAGGAATGCCGGCACGTCCTCGCTGGCAGCGCTGGGAGGAAACCTGCCCCGCGGGGCAGAGAGCCCGCGAGGGCAGAGGCTCCCAGCTCTGCCGCGCTCAGGCTGCTGGTGCTGTGTGGCAGCTCGCCGGTGGCCCTTTCTGCGGCGGGGCTGCTCTCTAAATGCAGCCTGGTTCTTGCAGGATGGTCCCAAGCCAGGGCCTGCGACGGCCCCATCTAGCAACGGAGGGGGACTTTGCCGCTCACCAGGTGCGTTTTGGAGAGAAAGGCAACGTCCTGCAACCGGTTGAGCTGTGCTCACTTGTCCCTTGAGTGTCGCCATGCAGGTGTGGCACCGCAAGGGAGGACGTCCCCTGGAGAAGCAAGGACACCCGCTGGGCAGCGGCCGCTGGACGTGGTTCTGCGGGGACACGGAGCCTCTGCTGCTGCTCACGGCTTGGAGGAGGGCAGGGCGAGGGCTGGGCCAGGCTGTCCCGGTGGCACGCCTGTCTCAGGAGTCTCAGGTGTCTCAGGAGCCTCCGAGCCCGAGCCGCTGAGCCGCAGCTGCTGGCTCCCTGCCCGTCCCGCCGCACGGCTCAGCACCGCGCTGCAGGCAGGGCAGGGCAGGGCAGGCCAGGCCAGGGCAGGGCAGGGCAGGCTCCGGGAGCGCTGGGCTGGCGGTCTCCATTGACAGGCTCTTGCTCTGTTTTCCTTTGCAGCAGGAGGGAGCAGCAGCAGGAGGAGGAGGAGGAGGAGGGGGCTGCCCTGGCCCTTTGCTCTGCGGCGGGGCCCGGCCGCTGCCCAGGCGCCAGGGCAGGCGGGCTCCGGCTGCAGCAGGGCGCTCTTTGGCCAGCCCCTGGCAGCCCTCTGCGGGGAGGACGGCACGCTGCCCCAGCCCATCGAGGTAAGCCAGCCTGGACAGGGGGTCCCCAGCCCTCCGGCTGCTCCAGAGGCAGCGTCCCCAGGGGCTGCGGGGATGGGGGATTGGGCTCTTCACCCCTGGCTCACGGTTCTAGTGCCGGCCCCTTGGCGGGGGACAGCAGCTGGCTCTTGGGCAGAGCGTTGGCCCTGGCCACCGCTGTCAGAAGGCAGCTCTTCAGCCAAGCAACTGTCTCCTGTGTCTCCTGCAGGAGCTGCTGGATATCCTGCACCAGCAAGGACCGACGACGGAGGGGATATTCCGCAGAGCTGCCAGCGGGACATCGCTCCGGGAGCTGAAGGAGGCCCTCAACAGCGGCATGGACGTCGACCTGGGAAGCCAGCCTGCGCTCCTGCTGGCCGTCATCTTGAAGGTGAGCGCTTCTGACCTGCAGCTGGAAGAGCTGCCGGCTGGGCTGGAGTGTTCCGAGGCTCACCTGGAGGCCTTGGCGTTGCAGGACTTCCTCCGAAGCATCCCCGCCAAGCTCCTTGTGACAGACCTCTACGAGGACTGGATGGCAGCGATGCAGAAGACCAGCAAGGAGGAGAAGATTGAAGAGCTGAAAGCGTGAGTGTGGGCAGCAGCCTGCCTGTTGAGCAGGAGCCCTGACCGCTGGCTGAGGGCACCTGGAAAGCTGCGCAACACAGCCGCTGGCTCCCACCTGCCCTCCTGGGTAAGCCTGGGGACGGCTGTGGGCAGCAGCTGCTTTATGAACCTTGTGCTCCTGTTCCCTCAGGGTGGCCGAGAAGTTGCCTGCAGCCAACCTCCTCCTGCTGAAGCGGCTGCTGTCCCTCCTCCAGCACATCGGCCACAACGCGTCCGCCAGCAGGATGAGCTGCAGCAACCTGGCCATCTGCGTGGGGCCTAACCTGCTGAGCCCGGCCAACGAGGACCTGCTCCCTCTGGAGGCCATGCTGGAGGTGGCTGAGAAGGTACGCTCTAGTGAGCAGCCGGCTGCAGCCTTCCCGGCCCCTCAGAGCGTGGCTGTTCAGAGGTCCCTGGCTGCCTCCTCTCTTGAGCAAATGCTGCTGGGGTGGGGTGGGCTGCCTGGAAGAGCAGCCCCACAGCCACAGCCTTCTGCGCAGAGGGAAGGGTCAGCAGTGGGAAAGGCTGCTTGACACCTTTTCAGCCACCTGCGCTGAAACCAAGGACGTGATGTGTGCAGGTGAAGGTGCTGGTGGAGTTTCTGATGGAGAACCACTGTGAAATCTTTGGGGAGGAGATGGCTGGCCTTTCCAGTCCCTCAGCTGCGGAGCGGCCAGCGCCCGTGGACAGATCCGCAGGTATGAGGAGGAGGGACTGAGGGTTGTCACAGCCTGAGCAGAATGCTGGCGCAGGGCTTCGGGTGGGCTTTGCTTTAGCTGTTGTCCGCTTCCAAGAAGTCACTTGGCTGCACGTGCTTTTGCTTTCCAGAGCTGCCTTTGGAAGAGCAACGTGGCCCTGCAGGCGGAGCAGAGGTGGAGCACCAGGCAAAAGCCCTCCTGGACGCACCACCCTCTCTGCTCCTCCTCCAGAAAGCAGCAGGGGCCGACACGGTGGCGGGATCGCAAAGGGCAGAGGTATGGCAGCTCCACAAACACTGGGACAACGTGCCTCGTGGAGGAGGGTAGTTCCTCGTGAGCCCACGTAGCTGCTGTGCCTCTTCCTGGCATTCGAGCTCTTGTGGCTTTGTGTGGGCTCTTTTTACCCCCCACCCCCACCCCCACCCCGGAAGGATCCATTGCAAGGAAAACTGGACAGGCTGTTTCTCAAATGCCTTAGGCACGTGCTTCATCAAGGGAAGTACCTACAAAATCCCTTTTCAAAAGCAAAGCCTCCCGCCGCAGAAGGTGGGATTGCACCAAAGGGACCTCCGCAGGCTCCCTGCTGCATGGCCCCCCCCAAATGAACCGAGTGTCACACAGCCGTGTGAACACTGTGTTCCAAAGCGAGGCCCTTGGAAGAAAGATCCAAAGGGATCTTCTCTGGAGAGCTAAGGTAGCAGTTTGGCAACCAGTCGCTTCCTCCTCCAGGGCGTCCCTTGCCACCTGCTAACGCCAACATTTCTCTCTTAGGCACCCGTTGCTTTGCCTCCAAGCACCCCAGAGACCACGGCAGCCTCCCTGGGATGCGCACGAGAACTACAGAGCCTTTCGGAGGAAAGAAGGTAACGTGAGTCAGCTTTGGTTCAGTCAAGAACTGCTTCCCGTGGGTCCTGGCTTTACCTATCTAACCGCACTGTGGGACGGAAAGGTTTGCAGGCTCCCCCCAGGAAACGGAAAACGGACGCAAGAAAAGAAAGAGCACAGAGGCCTGGGCAGAGGAGAGGGATTGCCAGCCAGAAAAGAAAAGAAGGAAGAGAGAGAGAGAAAGACGGGGCCTGGAAAAAAGCAGGAAGGTGCAGAAGGTCAGGAAGGCCAGGTGTGTACCAGGCTCTGCTGCCCATCTTTCCCGGCTCTGAAGACTGCTCCAAGTCAGTCCAACACGCTGGCAAGGGACGGCGAGGGCCGGTGCTGCGCAGGGTTTGGAAACAGCTCCCCGGCAGCTCCCCAGGGGCTCCCCACGGAGCCCTGCTGCGTGGCACAGGGGCACTGTGCATCTCTGCACGCGCGCAGGTCTCTAAGGGCATCACCCATGGGGATAAGGCGCCCGAGCCACCCCGTAGTCAATGCCAGCACCAGCTCTCTCCTCTGGGCCATAAACAACTCCTCGTAAACGGTGTTCCCCAAAGAAAGGGGAACAAAATCCTGCCTCTCCCTGCCTTGATGGATTTACGCGAGCTTTCCGACTCTGTCGTTGCAGGTGCTGATTCCTTTTGAGCGGCTGAACCGCTGTGACTCCTGGGCCCCCACCGTTGCTGGCCACAATAAAAGGATCTTTTCTCTCTTCTGACTGCGTCTGCCATAGGATATTCTGGAGTGGGGAGCTGTTGTTTTGTGCTGAATCCTCGGGGAGGAGTTTGGGATCGTCCCTTGTCCCAGCATCCTTGCCAGCGGGCATCAGGCCTGAGTTCAGGTGCCTTAGGAGTGAAAGCAAAGCAGAGAGTCACGCAGGAGGGTGGAGGTTGGAAGGGACCTGTGGAGGTCATGTGGTCCAAGCCCTCTGCTCAAGCAGGCTCGCCTGGAGCCAGTAAAATACATCACCCCAACAGTCAAAGATTGGTTCCTCGTGTGCAGCTGGAATATCATGCCTTCTCATTTGTGCCCCTTTCCTCTGGTCCTCTCGGTGCACGCTCTTGAGAAGAGCCTGGCTCCCTCCTCTTCTTTCCTTCTCGGCAGGTTTTTATACACATTGATAAGACACACACAACACGCCCCCCCCACCCCCCCCACCCCCCCCGTCTTCCCTTCCCCCAGCTGAGGAGTGCCAGCTCTCTCAGCCTCTCCTCACATGGCAACCAGAAGGAGAATTTCCACTGGTCCTCTCTTGGAAACTTTTGGAAGGCCTCCGTCTCCAAGAAGAAATTTGAGACATCGGTCTTCATCTAGGTTACCTCATGAGCCTCACGTGCGACTGCACTTGAACCAAGCCGAGACACTGAACTGCATGTGACGAGGGGGAGAAAACGCTGCTGTTAATAACCCCCTGAGAAGCAGAAAGCCGAAGGCTAGGGGTTTGTGCCTTCGGGCCTGCCTTGTTTACCTTGCCTTTCCCATTTGTGCCTGCTAACAACAAACCCGTAAGCTTCTGTTCCTGTAATAGGAAGCAGGCGTTGTTTCAGTTGCAGACATTGAAACATGTTACGGCGGTTACAGAGTTGCTAGCTACCCTACACCGACACCCAAAGCCCAACAGACTTGTTCTGAAGGCTTTATAGGACTGTACAACTTTTAAATATGGCACTCGGTGAAGACAGGGCTTGTTCGAGAGGGGGTTACCTTGTTCCTGGTTGGCAAAGTGAAAAGCACAAGGAGGTTGGGCTGCCAAAAGCCGAGCTGGTGCTCTTGACGGAAATGCCCCTCGGTTTGAAATAGGCCAATGTGGCACGCTTTCGAAAAGCTGTTCCACAGCACTGCACAACACTGCACAAGACAACAGCGTCCTTTTAAAAGAGCATTAAGACCGTCATGAAGACAAACCCGGGCGGTGAGTATTTACACACAATCCCCAGGTGCGTAACACCTTCCCCGGGGAGAAGGGACGTGCTGTTAATCTGAACAACTTCTGTAAACGAGTCTTTCCCTGTTTTCCATATCCCTGGGTAGCCGAGACGTCGGCTGGGGACCTACCTGAGACCCCCAGCCCCTGGAGTGGTGGCTGGAGGATGGGTAGGCCAAAGGACCCTGATGGGAGCCCTGCAGGGCCTCATCCATTGCACCAAGGGGCACCTTCCCTGGTCACACAGAGCCTCTCAGGGATGAGATGAAAAGGGATGCTCTGGAGAGCTGCTGGCAAACCTCTGGAGAAGAGCTTGTCTCCCCCCTCTCCCAGGGCCTTTCTCAGCTCTGGCGCCCTTCCCACGGACAGCCCCACCAGGTGGCTGCAGTCAGCATTGCAGGAAAGAACAGGCAGCAGCCACAACAGTCCGCCCTGCGGGAAAGCTGGGACCCCGGAGAGCCTCCCAGGCTCTCCAATCCCAGCCTCGCCCAGGGTGTGTGACTTGCTGCCCAGAAGAGTGCTTTGCGAGCCCTTTTCCCAACGTGCGAAATTGCCCTTAGAGCATGAACCCCTGCACCCCACGCTGTTTCTGGCTGGCGTGTAAAATAGCCAAAAGATCCTTTTGTCAATGTCTCTGATTTCCTGCATTTTTCCTGAAAAGGCCAGGGGTTTCACTCTCTCAAGAACTCGCTTCTATTTGAATCCAGGCATTGCTCAGTATCAACAGTTCAGCCAGACACCTCCAGCCAGGCGGGAGGAAGGGGCTGCCAAGGAATCTCCTGCAGTTCGACAAGGGGAAGAGCCAAGTGCTGCACCCGAGGAGGAACAAGCCCTTGCATGGGTAGATGCTGGGGGACACCCGGCTGCAATGCAGCTGTGCAGACACCTGGGGGCGTGGTGGAGCCCCAGTTGACCAATTTGGAGGCGGCAAAGTGCCCTTGGGGCAGCGGCGGCTACCGGCATCGTGGGCTGCACTAGGCAAAGCATTGGCAGCAGGTGGAGGGCGGTGGTCCTTCCCCTCCGCTGCGTCCTGCTCTGGGCTCCCCAGCGCAAGGCAGACATGGCCGTAGTGGAGAGAACCCCCACGCCAGGGCCCCCCCAGGGCCCCTCCCACTTTCCGTTGGGGTCGGAATGTTGGTCACTTGGAGCCAACAGCCACCAGAGACAGCAGGACGGAGCTGTGCTGGCACAGAGCAGCGCTGGGAGGAGGCAGGGTCTGGCCGAGCAGCGCTGCCCCGGCACCGGCACCAGCACCCCGCTTCCCAGCCTCGCTGTCGCCGGCTGGGCCGCGTCCCTGGTGCACGGCGAGGGTCCTCCTGTCCCGGGCAGGATGGGCCAGGCCAACTGCTGCTGCGGCTCCAGGTGGGCTCTCCCTGGGGGTCGGGGAGAGGCGGGCTGGGCCGGGTGCCGCAGCAGTTGCCTTCCTCATTCCCGCCGCTCTCTGCTCTGCAGGGAGGCTCTCACCGATGCCGAGGCGGTGCTGAGCACGGACGTGCGGCTGAGCCGGGGCCGCAAGAGGAGCGAGAGGCGCCTTCTCCTCCTCCAGGAGGAGCTGGTCATCGCCAAGTTGCAGTAAGACCCCCAGAGCCCAGCTGCCTTTCCCCCAGCCCTGGCCCTGGGCCCAGGGCAGGGACAGCCTGGCACCAGCTCCAGGCCCCGGCACCTTGGTGCTGGATGCCCCTGTGTCCGTCCCAAGGGCAGGTGGGGGACAGGGCTCTGCCCGGGGGGACCCCAAGGAGGCCACCTCCAGCTCTCTGCCTGCCTCTCCTCTCTGCAGACGTGGCGGCACCACCGTGCGCCCACAGCTCCGCCTGGCCCTGGACCAGCTGTGGGTGCTGAGCGGCGGGAAGGAGGCAGCGGGGGAGGAAGAAGAGGAGGAGGAGGAGGAGGAGGAAGGCTGCGATGAGGGCAGGACCTCCATCATCCTCACCTGGCCCACCGGCTCCTGTGTTGCCACTTTCGGGTGAGTCGTGGTGCCACGTCCCACGGCAGGGCAGGAGAGGTTCCCAAGCCTGCCCAGGCCAGGCTGTGAATGGCCTCCGCCCTGCGTGCAGAGCCTGGGCAGGGAGCGGGCAGCACGCCGGCAGGGAGGGACAGGGCCATTTCCACGTCCGGCATGCCCTGGTCACCTTGTGGTCCCCAGAAGGGAAGGGCAAAAGCAGCTGCTCTGGCAGGGCAGAGGGAGCCAGGGCTTGGGCAGCGCCTCTGTCCTGCCCCAGGGGGCTTCGTCCTGCCCCTGTGTCCTTCCCCACGGGGCAGGGCTGTGCAGGCGCCCGCCTCTGCCCACGGGCTGCGGGGCAGCGGGGCCTGACGCTCTTTCTCCTCTCTTTCTGCAGCTCCCGGGCGCTGAAGGAGCTGTGGGTGGGCACGCTGCTGGGGTAAGCCGGGGGGATGCTCCAGGCACAGCCGGATGGGGGATGACAGCTCCCCAGTGTGGGGAGAGGTGGCCCTGTGCCTGCGGGCAGCTCTCAGGCAGAGCTGCCTGAGAGGAGCGAAGAGGCAGCCTGGGGCTCACCCAGCTCTCTCCCTGTCCCTTCCCGCTGTACAGGACACCAGAAGGAGCAAAGACAGCCCGCGTGACCCGTCTCCCATCGATCAAGCCACTGGAGAAGGAGTTGAGCCGCCGCCATGCCGTGAGTGTCTCTCTGGCCTGGGCTCTGTCCCCCAGCACTGCTCCTCCAGCCGAGCAGCAGAGGCACGGCTGCTCACCTTCTTCCACTCCTTCCCTCTTGCCCAGTGGAGGACATTCAGCGCCCGGAGCCTGGAGAGGCTGATGGAGGGCCAGGCAGAGGTGAGAATGGCTGCCTTTCACCTGCCTCTGGCTGTGCCGGGGTGCCAGGGAGGTGCAGCGAGTGGGGTGAGCTTGTGCAGGAGGGAGGGAGGGAGGGTCCCGCGGTGCCACTCGGGGAGCGGAGAGGGTTGGGGAGCCAGCAGGAATGCCGGCACGTCCTCGCTGGCAGCGCTGGGAGGAAACCTGCCCCGCGGGGCAGAGAGCCCGCGAGGGCAGAGGCTCCCAGCTCTGCCGCGCTCAGGCTGCTGGTGCTGTGTGGCAGCTCGCCGGTGGCCCTTTCTGCGGCGGGGCTGCTCTCTAAATGCAGCCTGGTTCTTGCAGGATGGTCCCAAGCCAGGGCCTGCGACGGCCCCATCTAGCAACGGAGGGGGACTTTGCCGCTCACCAGGTGAGTTTTGGAGAGAAAGGCAACGTCCTGCAACCGGTTGAGCTGTGCTCACTTGTCCCTTGAGTGTCGCCATGCAGGTGTGGCACCGCAAGGGAGGACGTCCCCTGGAGAAGCAAGGACACCCGCTGGGCAGTGGCCGCTGGACGTGGTTCTGCGGGGACACGGAGCCTCTGCTGCTGCTCACGGCTTGGAGGAGGGCAGGGCGAGGGCTGGGCCAGGCTGTCCCGGTGGCACGCCGGCTCTCAGGAGCCTCCGAGCCCGAGCCGCTGAGCCGCAGCTGCTGGCTCCCTGCCCGTCCCGCCGCACTGCTCAGCACCGCGCTGCAGGCAGGGCAGGGCAGGGCAGGCCAGGCCAGGGCAGGGCAGGGCAGGCTCCGGGAGCGCTGGGCTGGCGGTCTCCATTGACAGGCTCTTGCTCTGTTTTCCTTTGCAGCAGGAGGGAGCAGCAGCAGGAGGAGGAGGAGGAGGAGGGGGCTGCCCTGGCCCTTTGCTCTGCGGCGGGGCCCGGCCGCTGCCCAGGCGCCAGGGCAGGCGGGCTCCGGCTGCAGCAGGGCGCTCTTTGGCCAGCCCCTGGCAGCCCTCTGCGGGGAGGACGGCACGCTGCCCCAGCCCATCGAGGTAAGCCAGCCTGGACAGGGGGTCCCCAGCCCTCCGGCTGCTCCAGAGGCAGCGTCCCCAGGGGCTGCGGGGATGGGGGATTGGGCTCTTCACCCCTGGCTCACGGTTCTAGTGCCGGCCCCTTGGCGGGGGACAGCAGCTGGCTCTTGGGCAGAGCGTTGGCCCTGGCCACCGCTGTCAGAAGGCAGCTCTTCAGCCAAGCAACTGTCTCCTGTGTCTCCTGCAGGAGCTGCTGGCTGTCCTGCACCAGCAAGGACCGGCGACGGAGGGGATATTCCGCAGAGCTGCCAGCGGGACATCGCTCCGGGAGCTGAAGGAGGCCCTCAACAGCGGCATGGACGTCGACCTGGGAAGCCAGCCTGCGCTCCTGCTGGCCGTCATCTTGAAGGTGAGCGCTTCTGACCTGCAGCTGGAAGAGCTGCCGGCTGGGCTGGAGTGTTCCGAGGCTCACCTGGAGGCCTTGGCGTTGCAGGACTTCCTCCGAAGCATCCCCGCCAAGCTCCTTGTGACAGACCTCTACGAGGACTGGATGGCAGCGATGCAGAAGACCAGCAAGGAGGAGAAGATTGAAGAGCTGAAAGCGTGAGTGTGGGCAGCAGCCTGCCTGTTGAGCAGGAGCCCTGACCGCTGGCTGAGGGCACCTGGAAAGCTGCGCAACACAGCCGCTGGCTCCCACCTGCCCTCCTGGGTAAGCCTGGGGACGGCTGTGGGCAGCAGCTGCTTTATGAACCTTGTGCTCCTGTTCCCTCAGGGTGGCCGAGAAGTTGCCTGCAGCCAACCTCCTCCTGCTGAAGCGGCTGCTGTCCCTCCTCCAGCACATCGGCCACAACGCGTCCGCCAGCAGGATGAGCTGCAGCAACCTGGCCATCTGCGTGGGGCCTAACCTGCTGAGCCCGGCCAACGAGGACCTGCTCCCTCTGGAGGCCATGCTGGAGGTGGCTGAGAAGGTACGCTCTAGTGAGCAGCCGGCTGCAGCCTTCCCGGCCCCTCAGAGCGTGGCTGTTCAGAGGTCCCTGGCTGCCTCCTCTCTTGAGCAAATGCTGCTGGGGTGGGGTGGGCTGCCTGGAAGAGCAGCCCCACAGCCACAGCCTTCTGCGCAGAGGGAAGGGTCAGCAGTGGGAAAGGCTGCTTGACACCTTTTCAGCCACCTGCGCTGAAACCAAGGACGTGATGTGTGCAGGTGAAGGTGCTGGTGGAGTTTCTGATGGAGAACCACTGTGAAATCTTTGGGGAGGAGATGGCTGGCCTTTCCAGTCCCTCAGCTGCGGAGCGGCCAGCGCCCGTGGACAGATCCGCAGGTATGAGGAGGAGGGACTGAGGGTTGTCACAGCCTGAGCAGAATGCTGGCGCAGGGCTTCGGGTGGGCTTTGCTTTAGCTGTTGTCCGCTTCCAAGAAGTCACTTGGCTGCACGTGCTTTTGCTTTCCAGAGCTGCCTTTGGAAGAGCAACGTGGCCCTGCAGGCGGAGCAGAGGTGGAGCACCAGGCAAAAGCCCTCCTGGACGCACCACCCTCTCTGCTCCTCCTCCAGAAAGCAGCAGGGGCCGACACGGTGGCGGGATCGCAAAGGGCAGAGGTATGGCAGCTCCACAAACACTGGGACAACGTGCCTCGTGGAGGAGGGTAGTTCCTCGTGAGCCCACGTAGCTGCTGTGCCTCTTCCTGGCATTCGAGCTCTTGTGGCTTTGTGTGGGCTCTTTTTACCCCCCACCCCCACCCCCACCCCGGAAGGATCCATTGCAAGGAAAACTGGACAGGCTGTTTCTCAAATGCCTTAGGCACGTGCTTCATCAAGGGAAGTACCTACAAAATCCCTTTTCAAAAGCAAAGCCTCCCGCCGCAGAAGGTGGGATTGCACCAAAGGGACCTCCGCAGGCTCCCTGCTGCATGGCCCCCCCCAAATGAACCGCGTGTCACACAGCCGTGTGAACACTGTGTTCCAAAGCGAGGCCCTTGGAAGAAAGATCCAAAGGGATCTTCTCTGGAGAGCTAAGGTAGCAGTTTGGCAACCAGTCGCTTCCTCCTCCAGGGCGTCCCTTGCCACCTGCTAACGCCAACGTTTCTCTCTTAGGCACCCGTTGCTTTGCCTCCAAGCACCCCAGAGACCACGGCAGCCTCCCTGGGATGCGCACGAGAACTACAGAGCCTTTCGGAGGAAAGAAGGTAACGTGAGTCAGCTTTGGTTCAGTCAAGAACTGCTTCCCGTGGGTCCTGGCTTTACCTATCTAACCGCACTGTGGGACGGAAAGGTTTGCAGGCTCCCCCCAGGAAACGGAAAACGGACGCAAGAAAAGAAAGAGCAGAGAGGCCTGGGCAGAGGAGAGGGATTGCCAGCCAGAAAAGAAAGAAGGAAGAGAGAGAGAGAAAGACGGGGCCTGAAAAAAAGCAGGAAGTGCAGAAGGTCAGGAAGGCCAGGTGTGTACCAGGCTCTGCTGCCCATCTTTCCCGGCTCTGAAGACTGCTCCAAGTCAGTCCAACGCGCTGGCAAGGGACGGCGAGGGCCGGTGCTGCGCAGGGTTTGGAAACAGCTCCCCGGCAGCTCCCCAGGGGCTCCCCACGGAGCCCTGCTGCGTGGCACAGGGGCACTGTGCATCTCTGCACGCGCGCAGGTCTCTAAGGGCATCACCCATGGGGATAAGGCGCCCGAGCCACCCCGTAGTCAATGCCAGCACCAGCTCTCTCCTCTGGGCCATAAACAACTCCTCGTAAACGGTGTTCCCCAAAGAAAGGGGAACAAAATCCTGCCTCTCCCTGCCTTGATGGATTTACGCGAGCTTTCCGACTCTGTCGTTGCAGGTGCTGATTCCTTTTGAGCGGCTGAACCGCTGTGACTCCTGGGCCCCCACCGTTGCTGGCCACAATAAAAGGATCTTTTCTCTCTTCTGACTGCGTCTGCCATAGGATATTCTGGAGTGGGGAGCTGTTGTTTTGTGCTGAATCCTCGGGGAGGAGTTTGGGATCGTCCCTTGTCCCAGCACCCTTGCCAGCGGGCATCAGGCCTGAGTTCAGGTGCCTTAGGAGTGAAAGCAAAGCAGAGAGTCACGCAGGAGGGTGGAGGTTGGAAGGGACCTGTGGAGGTCATGTGGTCCAAGCCCTCTGCTCAAGCAGGCTCGCCTGGAGCCAGTAAAATACATCACCCCAACAGTCAAAGATTGGTTCCTCGTGTGCAGCTGGAATATCATGCCTTCTCATTTGTGCCCCTTTCCTCTGGTCCTCTCGGTGCACGCTCTTGAGAAGAGCCTGGCTCCCTCCTCTTCTTTCCTTCTCGGCAGGTTTTTATACACCTTGATAAGACACACACAACACGCCCCCCCCACCCCCCCCCCCACACCCCGTCTTCCCTTCCCCCAGCTGAGGAGTGCCAGCTCTCTCAGCCTCTCCTCACATGGCAACCAGAAGGAGAATTTCCACTGGTCCTCTCTTGGAAACTTTGGGAAGGCCTCCGTCTCCAAGAAGAAATTTGAGACATCGGTCTTCATCTAGGTTACCTCATGAGCCTCACGTGCGACTGCACTTGAACCAAGCCGAGACACTGAACTGCATGTGACGAGGGGGAGAAAACGCTGCTGTTAATAACCCCCTGAGAAGCAGAAAGCCGAAGGCTAGGGGTTTGTGCCTTCGGGCCTGCCTTGTTTACCTTGCCTTTCCCATTTGTGCCTGCTAACAACAAACCCGTAAGCTTCTGTTCCTGTAATAGGAAGCAGGCGTTGTTTCAGTTGCAGACATTGAAACATGTTACGGCGGTTACAGAGTTGCTAGCTACCCTACACCGACACCCAAAGCCCAACAGACTTGTTCTGAAGGCTTTATAGGACTGTACAACTTTTAAATATGGCACTCGGTGAAGACAGGGCTTGTTCGAGAGGGGGTTACCTTGTTCCTGGTTGGCAAAGTGAAAAGCACAAGGAGGTTGGGCTGCCAAAAGCCGAGCTGGTGCTCTTGACGGAAATGCCCCTCGGTTTGAAATAGGCCAATGTGGCACGCTTTCGAAAAGCTGTTCCACAGCACTGCACAACACTGCACAAGACAACAGCGTCCTTTTAAAAGAGCATTAAGACCGTCATGAAGACAAACCCGGGCGGTGAGTATTTACACACAATCCCCAGGTGCGTAACACCTTCCCCGGGGAGAAGGGACGTGCTGTTAATCTGAACAACTTCTGTAAACGAGTCTTTCCCTGTTTTCCATATCCCTGGGTAGCCGAGACGTCGGCTGGGGACCTACCTGAGACCCCCAGCCCCTGGAGTGGTGGCTGGAGGATGGGTAGGCCAAAGGACCCTGATGGGAGCCCTGCAGGGCCTCATCCATTGCACCAAGGGGCACCTTCCCTGGTCACACAGAGCCTCTCAGGGGTGAGATGAAAAGGGATGCTCTGGAGAGCTGCTGGCAAACCTCTGGAGAAGAGCTTGTCTCCCCCCTCTCCCAGGGCCTTTCTCAGCTCTGGCGCCCTTCCCACGGACAGCCCCACCAGGTGGCTGCAGTCAGCATTGCAGGAAAGAACAGGCAGCAGCCACAACAGTCCGCCCTGCGGGAAAGCTGGGACCCCGGAGAGCCTCCCAGGCTCTCCAATCCCAGCCTCGCCCAGGGTGTGTGACTTGCTGCCCAGAAGAGTGCTTTGCGAGCCCTTTTCCCAACGTGCGAAATTGCCCTTAGAGCATGAACCCCTGCACCCCACGCTGTTTCTGGCTGGCGTGTAAAATAGCCAAAAGATCCTTTTGTCAATGTCTCTGATTTCCTGCATTTTTCCTGAAAAGGCCAGGGGTTTCACTCTCTCAAGAACTCGCTTCTATTTGAATCCAGGCATTGCTCAGTATCAACAGTTCAGCCAGACACCTCCAGCCAGGCGGGAGGAAGGGGCTGCCAAGGAATCTCCTGCAGTTCGACAAGGGGAAGAGCCAAGTGCTGCACCCGAGGAGGAACAAGCCCTTGCATGGGTAGATGCTGGGGGACACCCGGCTGCAATGCAGCTGTGCAGACACCTGGGGGCGTGGTGGAGCCCCAGTTGACCAATTTGGAGGCGGCAAAGTGCCCTTGGGGCAGCGGCGGCTACCGGCATCGTGGGCTGCACTAGGCAAAGCATTGGCAGCAGGTGGAGGGCGGTGGTCCTTCCCCTCCGCTGCGTCCTGCTCTGGGCTCCCCAGCGCAAGGCAGACATGGCCGTAGTGGAGAGAACCCCCACGCCAGGGCCCCCCCAGGGCCCCTCCCACTTTCCGTTGGGGTCGGAATGTTGGTCACTTGGAGCCAACAGCCACCAGAGACAGCAGGACGGAGCTGTGCTGGCACAGAGCAGCGCTGGGAGGAGCAGGGTCTGGCCGAGCAGCGCTGCCCCGGCACCGGCACCAGCACCCCGCTTCCCAGCCTCGCTGTCGTCGGCTGGGCCGCGTCCCTGGTGCACGGCGAGGGTCCTCCTGTCCCGGGCAGGATGGGCCAGGCCAACTGCTGCTGCGGCTCCAGGTGGGCTCTCCCTGGGGGTCGGGGAGAGGCGGGCTGGGCCGGGTGCCGCAGCAGTTGCCTTCCTCATTCCCGCCGCTCTCTGCTCTGCAGGGAGGCTCTCACCGATGCCGAGGCGGTGCTGAGCACGGACGTGCGGCTGAGCCGGGGCCGCAAGAGGAGCGAGAGGCGCCTTCTCCTCCTCCAGGAGGAGCTGGTCATCGCCAAGTTGCAGTAAGACCCCCAGAGCCCAGCTGCCTTTCCCCCAGCCCTGGCCCTGGGCCCAGGGCAGGGACAGCCTGGCACCAGCCCCAGGCCCCGGCACCTTGGTGCTGGATGCCCCTGTGTCCGTCCCAAGGGCAGGTGGGGGACAGGGCTCTGCCCGGGGGGACCCCAAGGAGGCCACCTCCAGCTCTCTGCCTGCCTCTCCTCTCTGCAGACGTGGCGGCACCACCGTGCGCCCACAGCTCCGCCTGGCCCTGGACCAGCTGTGGGTGCTGAGCGGCGGGAAGGAGGCAGCGGGGGAGGAAGAAGAGGAGGAGGAGGAGGAGGAGGAAGGCAGCGATGAGGGCAGGACCTCCGTCATCCTCACCTGGCCCACCGGCTCCTGTGTTGCCACTTTCGGGTGAGTCGTGGTGCCACGTCCCACGGCAGGGCAGGAGAGGTTCCCAAGCCTGCCCAGGCCAGGCTGTGAATGGCCTCCGCCCTGCGTGCAGAGCCTGGGCAGGGAGCGGGCAGCACGCCGGCAGGGAGGGACAGGGCCATTTCCACGTCCGGCATGCCCTGGTCACCTTGTGGTCCCCAGAAGGGAAGGGCAAAAGCAGCTGCTCTGGCAGGGCAGAGGGAGCCAGGGCTTGGGCAGCGCCTCTGTCCTGCCCCAGGGGGCTTCGTCCTGCCCCTGTGTCCTTCCCCACGGGGCAGGGCTGTGCAGGCGCCCGCCTCTGCCCACGGGCTGCGGGGCAGCGGGGCCTGACGCTCTTTCTCCTCTCTTTCTGCAGCTCCCGGGCGCTGAAGGAGCTGTGGGTGGGCACACTGCTGGGGTAAGCCGGGGGGATGCTCCAGGCACAGCCGGATGGGGGATGACAGCTCCCCAGTGTGGGGAGAGGTGGCCCTGTGCCTGCGGGCAGCTCTCAGGCAGAGCTGCCTGAGAGGAGCGAAGAGGCAGCCTGGGGCTCACCCAGCTCTCTCCCTGTCCCTTCCCGCTGTACAGGACACCAGAAGGAGCAAAGACAGCCCGCGTGACCCGTCTCCCATCGATCAAGCCACTGGAGAAGGAGTTGAGCCGCCGCCATGCCGTGAGTGTCTCTCTGGTCTGGGCTCTGTCCCCCAGCACTGCTCCTCCAGCCGAGCAGCAGAGGCACGGCTGCTCACCTTCTTCCACTCCTTCCCTCTTGCCCAGTGGAGGACATTCAGCGCCCGGAGCCTGGAGAGGCTGATGGAGGGCCAGGCAGAGGTGAGAATGGCTGCCTTTCACCTGCCTCTGGCTGTGCCGGGGTGCCAGGGAGGTGCAGCGAGTGGGGTGAGCTTGTGCAGGAGGGAGGGAGGGAGGGTCCCGCGGTGCCACTCGGGGAGCGGAGAGGGTTGGGGAGCCAGCAGGAATGCCGGCACGTCCTCGCTGGCAGCGCTGGGAGGAAACCTGCCCCGCGGGGCAGAGAGCCCGCGAGGGCAGAGGCTCCCAGCTCTGCCGCGCTCAGGCTGCTGGTGCTGTGTGGCAGCTCGCCGGTGGCCCTTTCTGCGGCGGGGCTGCTCTCTAAATGCAGCCTGGTTCTTGCAGGATGGTCCCAAGCCAGGGCCTGCGACGGCCCCATCTAGCAACGGAGGGGGACTTTGCCGCTCACCAGGTGAGTTTTGGAGAGAAAGGCAACGTCCTGCAACCGGTTGAGCTGTGCTCACTTGTCCCTTGAGTGTCGCCATGCAGGTGTGGCACCGCAAGGGGAGGACGTCCCCTGGAGAAGCAAGGACACCCGCTGGGCAGCGGCCGCTGGACGTGGTTCTGCGGGGACACGGAGCCTCTGCTGCTGCTCACGGCTTGGAGGAGGGCAGGGCGAGGGCTGGGCCAGGCTGTCCCGGTGGCACGCCGGCTCTCAGGAGCCTCCGAGCCCGAGCCGCTGAGCCGCAGCTGCTGGCTCCCTGCCCGTCCCGCCGCACTGCTCAGCACCGCGCTGCAGGCAGGGCAGGGCAGGGCAGGGCAGGCCAGGCCAGGGCAGGGCAGGGCAGGCTCCGGGAGCGCTGGGCTGGCGGTCTCCATTGACAGGCTCTTGCTCTGTTTTCCTTTGCAGCAGGAGGGAGCAGCAGCAGGAGGAGGAGGAGGAGGAGGGGGCTGCCCTGGCCCTTTGCTCTGCGGCGGGGCCCGGCCGCTGCCCAGGCGCCAGGGCAGGCGGGCTCCGGCTGCAGCAGGGCGCTCTTTGGCCAGCCCCTGGCAGCCCTCTGCGGGGAGGACGGCACGCTGCCCCAGCCCATCGAGGTAAGCCAGCCTGGACAGGGGGTCCCCAGCCCTCCGGCTGCTCCAGAGGCAGCGTCCCCAGGGGCTGCGGGGATGGGGGATTGGGCTCTTCACCCCTGGCTCACGGTTCTAGTGCCGGCCCCTTGGCGGGGGACAGCAGCTGGCTCTTGGGCAGAGCGTTGGCCCTGGCCACCGCTGTCAGAAGGCAGCTCTTCAGCCAAGCAACTGTCTCCTGTGTCTCCTGCAGGAGCTGCTGGATATCCTGCACCAGCAAGGACCGACGACGGAGGGGATATTCCGCAGAGCTGCCAGCGGGACATCGCTCCGGGAGCTGAAGGAGGCCCTCAACAGCGGCATGGACGTCGACCTGGGAAGCCAGCCTGCGCTCCTGCTGGCCGTCATCTTGAAGGTGAGCGCTTCTGACCTGCAGCTGGAAGAGCTGCCGGCTGGGCTGGAGTGTTCCGAGGCTCACCTGGAGGCCTTGGCGTTGCAGGACTTCCTCCGAAGCATCCCCGCCAAGCTCCTTGTGACAGACCTCTACGAGGACTGGATGGCAGCGATGCAGAAGACCAGCAAGGAGGAGAAGATTGAAGAGCTGAAAGCGTGAGTGTGGGCAGCAGCCTGCCTGTTGAGCAGGAGCCCTGACCGCTGGCTGAGGGCACCTGGAAAGCTGCGCAACACAGCCGCTGGCTCCCACCTGCCCTCCTGGGTAAGCCTGGGGACGGCTGTGGGCAGCAGCTGCTTTATGAACCTTGTGCTCCTGTTCCCTCAGGGTGGCCGAGAAGTTGCCTGCAGCCAACCTCCTCCTGCTGAAGCGGCTGCTGTCCCTCCTCCAGCACATCGGCCACAACGCGTCCGCCAGCAGGATGAGCTGCAGCAACCTGGCCATCTGCGTGGGGCCTAACCTGCTGAGCCCGGCCAACGAGGACCTGCTCCCTCTGGAGGCCATGCTGGAGGTGGCTGAGAAGGTACGCTCTAGTGAGCAGCCGGCTGCAGCCTTCCCGGCCCCTCAGAGCGTGGCTGTTCAGAGGTCCCTGGCTGCCTCCTCTCTTGAGCAAATGCTGCTGGGGTGGGGTGGGCTGCCTGGAAGAGCAGCCCCACAGCCACAGCCTTCTGCGCAGAGGGAAGGGTCAGCAGTGGGAAAGGCTGCTTGACACCTTTTCAGCCACCTGCGCTGAAACCAAGGACGTGATGTGTGCAGGTGAAGGTGCTGGTGGAGTTTCTGATGGAGAACCACTGTGCAATCTTTGGGGAGGAGATGGCTGGCCTTTCCAGTCCCTCAGCTGCGGAGCGGCCAGCGCCCGTGGACAGATCCGCAGGTATGAGGAGGAGGGACTGAGGGTTGTCACAGCCTGAGCAGAATGCTGGCGCAGGGCTTCGGGTGGGCTTTGCTTTAGCTGTTGTCCGCTTCCAAGAAGTCACTTGGCTGCACGTGCTTTTGCTTTCCAGAGCTGCCTTTGGAAGAGCAACGTGGCCCTGCAGGCGGAGCAGAGGTGGAGCACCAGGCAAAAGCCCTCCTGGACGCACCACCCTCTCTGCTCCTCCTCCAGAAAGCAGCAGGGGCCGACACGGTGGCGGGATCGCAAAGGGCAGAGGTATGGCAGCTCCACAAACACTGGGACAACGTGCCTCGTGGAGGAGGGTAGTTCCTCGTGAGCCCACGTAGCTGCTGTGCCTCTTCCTGGCATTCGAGCTCTTGTGGCTTTGTGGGGGCTCTTTTTACCCCCCACCCCCACCCCGGAAGGATCCATTGCAAGGAAAACTGGACAGGCTGTTTCTCAAATGCCTTAGGCACGTGCTTCATCAAGGGAAGTACCTACAAAATCCCTTTTCAAAAGCAAAGCCTCCCGCCGCAGAAGGTGGGATTGCACCAAAGGGACCTCCGCAGGCTCCCTGCTGCATGGCCCCCCCCAAATGAACCGAGTGTCACACAGCCGTGTGAACACTGTGTTCCAAAGCGAGGCCCTTGGAAGAAAGATCCAAAGGGATCTTCTCTGGAGAGCTAAGGTAGCAGTTTGGCAACCAGTCGCTTCCTCCTCCAGGGCGTCCCTTGCCACCTGCTAACGCCAACATTTCTCTCTTAGGCACCCGTTGCTTTGCCTCCAAGCACCCCAGAGACCACGGCAGCCTCCCTGGGATGCGCACGAGAACTACAGAGCCTTTCGGAGGAAAGAAGGTAACGTGAGTCAGCTTTGGTTCAGTCAAGAACTGCTTCCCGTGGGTCCTGGCTTTACCTATCTAACCGCACTGTGGGACGGAAAGGTTTGCAGGCTCCCCCCAGGAAACGGAAAACGGACGCAAGAAAAGAAAGAGCACAGAGGCCTGGGCAGAGGAGAGGGATTGCCAGCCAGAAAAGAAAAGAAGGAAGAGAGAGAGAGAAAGACGGGGCCTGAAAAAAAGCAGGAAGGTGCAGAAGGTCAGGAAGGCCAGGTGTGTACCAGGCTCTGCTGCCCATCTTTCCCGGCTCTGAAGACTGCTCCAAGTCAGTCCAACGCGCTGGCAAGGGACGGCGAGGGCCGGTGCTGCGCAGGGTTTGGAAACAGCTCCCCGGCAGCTCCGCAGGGGCTCCCCACGGAGCCCTGCTGCGTGGCACAGGGGCACTGTGCATCTCTGCACGCGCGCAGGTCTCTAAGGGCATCACCCATGGGGATAAGGCGCCCGAGCCACCCCGTAGTCAATGCCAGCACCAGCTCTCTCCTCTGGGCCATAAACAACTCCTCGTAAACGGTGTTCCCCAAAGAAAGGGGAACAAAATCCTGCCTCTCCCTGCCTTGATGGATTTACGCGAGCTTTCCGACTCTGTCGTTGCAGGTGCTGATTCCTTTTGAGCGGCTGAACCGCTGTGACTCCTGGGCCCCCACCGTTGCTGGCCACAATAAAAGGATCTTTTCTCTCTTCTGACTGCGTCTGCCATAGGATATTCTGGAGTGGGGAGCTGTTGTTTTGTGCTGAATCCTCGGGGAGGAGTTTGGGATCGTCCCTTGTCCCAGCATCCTTGCCAGCGGGCATCAGGCCTGAGTTCAGGTGCCTTAGGAGTGAAAGCAAAGCAGAGAGTCACGCAGGAGGGTGGAGGTTGGAAGGGACCTGTGGAGGTCATGTGGTCCAAGCCCTCTGCTCAAGCAGGCTCGCCTGGAGCCAGTAAAATACATCACCCCAACAGTCAAAGATTGGTTCCTCGTGTGCAGCTGGAATATCATGCCTTCTCATTTGTGCCCCTTTCCTCTGGTCCTCTCGGTGCACGCTCTTGAGAAGAGCCTGGCTCCCTCCTCTTCTTTCCTTCTCGGCAGGTTTTTATACACATTGATAAGACACACACAACACGCCCCCCCCACCCCCCCCCCCACACCCCGTCTTCCCTTCCCCCAGCTGAGGAGTGCCAGCTCTCTCAGCCTCTCCTCACATGGCAACCAGAAGGAGAATTTCCACTGGTCCTCTCTTGGAAACTTTTGGAAGGCCTCCGTCTCCAAGAAGAAATTTGAGACATCGGTCTTCATCTAGGTTACCTCATGAGCCTCACGTGCGACTGCACTTGAACCAAGCCGAGACACTGAACTGCATGTGACGAGGGGGAGAAAACGCTGCTGTTAATAACCCCCTGAGAAGCAGAAAGCCGAAGGCTAGGGGTTTGTGCCTTCGGGCCTGCCTTGTTTACCTTGCCTTTCCCATTTGTGCCTGCTAACAACAAACCCGTAAGCTTCTGTTCCTGTAATAGGAAGCAGGCGTTGTTTCAGTTGCAGACATTGAAACATGTTACGGCGGTTACAGAGTTGCTAGCTACCCTACACCGACACCCAAAGCCCAACAGACTTGTTCTGAAGGCTTTATAGGACTGTACAACTTTTAAATATGGCACTCGGTGAAGACAGGGCTTGTTCGAGAGGGGGTTACCTTGTTCCTGGTTGGCAAAGTGAAAAGCACAAGGAGGTTGGGCTGCCAAAAGCCGAGCTGGTGCTCTTGACGGAAATGCCCCTCGGTTTGAAATAGGCCAATGTGGCACGCTTTCGAAAAGCTGTTCCACAGCACTGCACAACACTGCACAAGACAACAGCGTCCTTTTAAAAGAGCATTAAGACCGTCATGAAGACAAACCCGGGCGGTGAGTATTTACACACAATCCCCAGGTGCGTAACACCTTCCCCGGGGAGAAGGGACGTGCTGTTAATCTGAACAACTTCTGTAAACGAGTCTTTCCCTGTTTTCCATATCCCTGGGTAGCCGAGACGTCGGCTGGGGACCTACCTGAGACCCCCAGCCCCTGGAGTGGTGGCTGGAGGATGGGTAGGCCAAAGGACCCTGATGGGAGCCCTGCAGGGCCTCATCCATTGCACCAAGGGGCACCTTCCCTGGTCACACAGAGCCTCTCAGGGGTGAGATGAAAAGGGATGCTCTGGAGAGCTGCTGGCAAACCTCTGGAGAAGAGCTTGTCTCCCCCCTCTCCCAGGGCCTTTCTCAGCTCTGGCGCCCTTCCCACGGACAGCCCCACCAGGTGGCTGCAGTCAGCATTGCAGGAAAGAACAGGCAGCAGCCACAACAGTCCGCCCTGCGGGAAAGCTGGGACCCCGGAGAGCCTCCCAGGCTCTCCAATCCCAGCCTCGCCCAGGGTGTGTGACTTGCTGCCCAGAAGAGTGCTTTGCGAGCCCTTTTCCCAACGTGCGAAATTGCCCTTAGAGCATGAACCCCTGCACCCCACGCTGTTTCTGGCTGGCGTGTAAAATAGCCAAAAGATCCTTTTGTCAATGTCTCTGATTTCCTGCATTTTTCCTGAAAAGGCCAGGGGTTTCACTCTCTCAAGAACTCGCTTCTATTTGAATCCAGGCATTGCTCAGTATCAACAGTTCAGCCAGACACCTCCAGGCAGGCGGGAGGAAGGGGCTGCCAAGGAATCTCCTGCAGTTCGACAAGGGGAAGAGCCAAGTGCTGCACCCGAGGAGGAACAAGCCCTTGCATGGGTAGATGCTGGGGGACACCCGGCTGCAATGCAGCTGTGCAGACACCTGGGGGCGTGGTGGAGCCCCAGTTGACCAATTTGGAGGCGGCAAAGTGCCCTTGGGGCAGCGGCGGCTACCGGCATCGTGGGCTGCACTAGGCAAAGCATTGGCAGCAGGTGGAGGGCGGTGGTCCTTCCCCTCCGCTGCGTCCTGCTCTGGGCTCCCCAGCGCAAGGCAGACATGGCCGTAGTGGAGAGAACCCCCACGCCAGGGCCCCCCCAGGGCCCCTCCCACTTTCCGTTGGGGTCGGAATGTTGGTCACTTGGAGCCAACAGCCACCAGAGACAGCAGGACGGAGCTGTGCTGGCACAGAGCAGCGCTGGGAGGAGGCAGGGTCTGGCCGAGCAGCGCTGCCCCGGCACCGGCACCAGCACCCCGCTTCCCAGCCTCGCTGTCGCCGGCTGGGCCGCGTCCCTGGTGCACGGCGAGGGTCCTCCTGTCCCGGGCAGGATGGGCCAGGCCAACTGCTGCTGCGGCTCCAGGTGGGCTCTCCCTGGGGGTCGGGGAGAGGCGGGCTGGGCCGGGTGCCGCAGCAGTTGCCTTCCTCATTCCCGCCGCTCTCTGCTCTGCAGGGAGGCTCTCACCGATGCCGAGGCGGTGCTGAGCACGGACGTGCGGCTGAGCCGGGGCCGCAAGAGGAGCGAGAGGCGCCTTCTCCTCCTCCAGGAGGAGCTGGTCATCGCCAAGTTGCAGTAAGACCCCCAGAGCCCAGCTGCCTTTCCCCCAGCCCTGGCCCTGGGCCCAGGGCAGGGACAGCCTGGCACCAGCCCCAGGCCCCGGCACCTTGGTGCTGGATGCCCCTGTGTCCGTCCCAAGGGCAGGTGGGGGACAGGGCTCTGCCCGGGGGGACCCCAAGGAGGCCACCTCCAGCTCTCTGCCTGCCTCTCCTCTCTGCAGACGTGGCGGCACCACCGTGCGCCCACAGCTCCGCCTGGCCCTGGACCAGCTGTGGGTGCTGAGCGGCGGGAAGGAGGCAGCGGGGGAGGAAGAAGAGGAGGAGGAGGAGGAGGAGGAAGGCTGCGATGAGGGCAGGACCTCCGTCATCCTCACCTGGCCCACCGGCTCCTGTGTTGCCACTTTCGGGTGAGTCGTGGTGCCACGTCCCACGGCAGGGCAGGAGAGGTTCCCAAGCCTGCCCAGGCCAGGCTGTGAATGGCCTCCGCCCTGCGTGCAGAGCCTGGGCAGGGAGCGGGCAGCACGCCGGCAGGGAGGGACAGGGCCATTTCCACGTCCGGCATGCCCTGGTCACCTTGTGGTCCCCAGAAGGGAAGGGCAAAAGCAGCTGCTCTGGCAGGGCAGAGGGAGCCAGGGCTTGGGCAGCGCCTCTGTCCTGCCCCAGGGGGCTTCGTCCTGCCCCTGTGTCCTTCCCCACGGGGCAGGGCTGTGCAGGCGCCCGCCTCTGCCCACGGGCTGCGGGGCAGCGGGGCCTGACGCTCTTTCTCCTCTCTTTCTGCAGCTCCCGGGCGCTGAAGGAGCTGTGGGTGGGCACACTGCTGGGGTAAGCCGGGGGGATGCTCCAGGCACAGCCGGATGGGGGATGACAGCTCCCCAGTGTGGGGAGAGGTGGCCCTGTGCCTGCGGGCAGCTCTCAGGCAGAGCTGCCTGAGAGGAGCGAAGAGGCAGCCTGGGGCTCACCCAGCTCTCTCCCTGTCCCTTCCCGCTGTACAGGACACCAGAAGGAGCAAAGACAGCCCGCGTGACCCGTCTCCCATCGATCAAGCCACTGGAGAAGGAGTTGAGCCGCCGCCATGCCGTGAGTGTCTCTCTGGTCTGGGCTCTGTCCCCCAGCACTGCTCCTCCAGCCGAGCAGCAGAGGCACGGCTGCTCACCTTCTTCCACTCCTTCCCTCTTGCCCAGTGGAGGACATTCAGCGCCCGGAGCCTGGAGAGGCTGATGGAGGGCCAGGCAGAGGTGAGAATGGCTGCCTTTCACCTGCCTCTGGCTGTGCCGGGGTGCCAGGGAGGTGCAGCGAGTGGGGTGAGCTTGTGCAGGAGGGAGGGAGGGAGGGTCCCGCGGTGCCACTCGGGGAGCGGAGAGGGTTGGGGAGCCAGCAGGAATGCCGGCACGTCCTCGCTGGCAGCGCTGGGAGGAAACCTGCCCCGCGGGGCAGAGAGCCCGCGAGGGCAGAGGCTCCCAGCTCTGCCGCGCTCAGGCTGCTGGTGCTGTGTGGCAGCTCGCCGGTGGCCCTTTCTGCGGCGGGGCTGCTCTCTAAATGCAGCCTGGTTCTTGCAGGATGGTCCCAAGCCAGGGCCTGCGACGGCCCCATCTAGCAACGGAGGGGGACTTTGCCGCTCACCAGGTGAGTTTTGGAGAGAAAGGCAACGTCCTGCAACCGGTTGAGCTGTGCTCACTTGTCCCTTGAGTGTCGCCATGCAGGTGTGGCACCGCAAGGGAGGACGTCCCCTGGAGAAGCAAGGACACCCGCTGGGCAGCGGCCGCTGGACGTGGTTCTGCGGGGACACGGAGCCTCTGCTGCTGCTCACGGCTTGGAGGAGGGCAGGGCGAGGGCTGGGCCAGGCTGTCCCGGTGGCACGCCGGCTCTCAGGAGCCTCCGAGCCCGAGCCGCTGAGCCGCAGCTGCTGGCTCCCTGCCCGTCCCGCCGCACTGCTCAGCACCGCGCTGCAGGCAGGGCAGGGCAGGGCAGGCCAGGCCAGGCCAGGGCAGGGCAGGGCAGGCTCCGGGAGCGCTGGGCTGGCGGTCTCCATTGACAGGCTCTTGCTCTGTTTTCCTTTGCAGCAGGAGGGAGCAGCAGCAGGAGGAGGAGGAGGAGGAGGGGGCTGCCCTGGCCCTTTGCTCTGCGGCGGGGCCCGGCCGCTGCCCAGGCGCCAGGGCAGGCGGGCTCCGGCTGCAGCAGGGCGCTCTTTGGCCAGCCCCTGGCAGCCCTCTGCGGGGAGGACGGCACGCTGCCCCAGCCCATCGAGGTAAGCCAGCCTGGACAGGGGGTCCCCAGCCCTCCGGCTGCTCCAGAGGCAGCGTCCCCAGGGGCTGCGGGGATGGGGGATTGGGCTCTTCACCCCTGGCTCACGGTTCTAGTGCCGGCCCCTTGGCGGGGGACAGCAGCTGGCTCTTGGGCAGAGCGTTGGCCCTGGCCACCGCTGTCAGAAGGCAGCTCTTCAGCCAAGCAACTGTCTCCTGTGTCTCCTGCAGGAGCTGCTGGCTGTCCTGCACCAGCAAGGACCGACGACGGAGGGGATATTCCGCAGAGCTGCCAGCGGGACATCGCTCCGGGAGCTGAAGGAGGCCCTCAACAGCGGCATGGACGTCGACCTGGGAAGCCAGCCTGCGCTCCTGCTGGCCGTCATCTTGAAGGTGAGCGCTTCTGACCTGCAGCTGGAAGAGCTGCCGGCTGGGCTGGAGTGTTCCGAGGCTCACCTGGAGGCCTTGGCGTTGCAGGACTTCCTCCGAAGCATCCCCGCCAAGCTCCTTGTGACAGACCTCTACGAGGACTGGATGGCAGCGATGCAGAAGACCAGCAAGGAGGAGAAGATTGAAGAGCTGAAAGCGTGAGTGTGGGCAGCAGCCTGCCTGTTGAGCAGGAGCCCTGACCGCTGGCTGAGGGCACCTGGAAAGCTGCGCAACACAGCCGCTGGCTCCCACCTGCCCTCCTGGGTAAGCCTGGGGACGGCTGTGGGCAGCAGCTGCTTTATGAACCTTGTGCTCCTGTTCCCTCAGGGTGGCCGAGAAGTTGCCTGCAGCCAACCTCCTCCTGCTGAAGCGGCTGCTGTCCCTCCTCCAGCACATCGGCCACAACGCGTCCGCCAGCAGGATGAGCTGCAGCAACCTGGCCATCTGCGTGGGGCCTAACCTGCTGAGCCCGGCCAACGAGGACCTGCTCCCTCTGGAGGCCATGCTGGAGGTGGCTGAGAAGGTACGCTCTAGTGAGCAGCCGGCTGCAGCCTTCCCGGCCCCTCAGAGCGTGGCTGTTCAGAGGTCCCTGGCTGCCTCCTCTCTTGAGCAAATGCTGCTGGGGTGGGGTGGGCTGCCTGGAAGAGCAGCCCCACAGCCACAGCCTTCTGCGCAGAGGGAAGGGTCAGCAGTGGGAAAGGCTGCTTGACACCTTTTCAGCCACCTGCGCTGAAACCAAGGACGTGATGTGTGCAGGTGAAGGTGCTGGTGGAGTTTCTGATGGAGAACCACTGTGAAATCTTTGGGGAGGAGATGGCTGGCCTTTCCAGTCCCTCAGCTGCGGAGCGGCCAGCGCCCGTGGACAGATCCGCAGGTATGAGGAGGAGGGACTGAGGGTTGTCACAGCCTGAGCAGAATGCTGGCGCAGGGCTTCGGGTGGGCTTTGCTTTAGCTGTTGTCCGCTTCCAAGAAGTCACTTGGCTGCACGTGCTTTTGCTTTCCAGAGCTGCCTTTGGAAGAGCAACGTGGCCCTGCAGGCGGAGCAGAGGTGGAGCACCAGGCAAAAGCCCTCCTGGACGCACCACCCTCTCTGCTCCTCCTCCAGAAAGCAGCAGGGGCCGACACGGTGGCGGGATCGCAAAGGGCAGAGGTATGGCAGCTCCACAAACACTGGGACAACGTGCCTCGTGGAGGAGGGTAGTTCCTCGTGAGCCCACGTAGCTGCTGTGCCTCTTCCTGGCATTCGAGCTCTTGTGGCTTTGTGTGGGCTCTTTTTACCCCCCACCCCCACCCCGGAAGGATCCATTGCAAGGAAAACTGGACAGGCTGTTTCTCAAATGCCTTAGGCACGTGCTTCATCAAGGGAAGTACCTACAAAATCCCTTTTCAAAAGCAAAGCCTCCCGCCGCAGAAGGTGGGATTGCACCAAAGGGACCTCCGCAGGCTCCCTGCTGCATGGCCCCCCCCAAATGAACCGAGTGTCACACAGCCGTGTGAACACTGTGTTCCAAAGCGAGGCCCTTGGAAGAAAGATCCAAAGGGATCTTCTCTGGAGAGCTAAGGTAGCAGTTTGGCAACCAGTCGCTTCCTCCTCCAGGGCGTCCCTTGCCACCTGCTAACGCCAACATTTCTCTCTTAGGCACCCGTTGCTTTGCCTCCAAGCACCCCAGAGACCACGGCAGCCTCCCTGGGATGCGCACGAGAACTACAGAGCCTTTCGGAGGAAAGAAGGTAACGTGAGTCAGCTTTGGTTCAGTCAAGAACTGCTTCCCGTGGGTCCTGGCTTTACCTATCTAACCGCACTGTGGGACGGAAAGGTTTGCAGGCTCCCCCCAGGAAACGGAAAACGGACGCAAGAAAAGAAAGAGCACAGAGGCCTGGGCAGAGGAGAGGGATTGCCAGCCAGAAAAGAAAAGAAGGAAGAGAGAGAGAGAAAGACGGGGCCTGGAAAAAAGCAGGAAGGTGCAGAAGGTCAGGAAGGCCAGGTGTGTACCAGGCTCTGCTGCCCATCTTTCCCGGCTCTGAAGACTGCTCCAAGTCAGTCCAACGCGCTGGCAAGGGACGGCGAGGGCCGGTGCTGCGCAGGGTTTGGAAACAGCTCCCCGGCAGCTCCGCAGGGGCTCCCCACGGAGCCCTGCTGCGTGGCACAGGGGCACTGTGCATCTCTGCACGCGCGCAGGTCTCTAAGGGCATCACCCATGGGGATAAGGCGCCCGAGCCACCCCGTAGTCAATGCCAGCACCAGCTCTCTCCTCTGGGCCATAAACAACTCCTCGTAAACGGTGTTCCCCAAAGAAAGGGGAACAAAATCCTGCCTCTCCCTGCCTTGATGGATTTACGCGAGCTTTCCGACTCTGTCGTTGCAGGTGCTGATTCCTTTTGAGCGGCTGAACCGCTGTGACTCCTGGGCCCCCACCGTTGCTGGCCACAATAAAAGGATCTTTCCTCTCTTCTGACTGCGTCTGCCATAGGATATTCTGGAGTGGGGAGCTGTTGTTTTGTGCTGAATCCTCGGGGAGGAGTTTGGGATCGTCCCTTGTCCCAGCATCCTTGCCAGCGGGCATCAGGCCTGAGTTCAGGTGCCTTAGGAGTGAAAGCAAAGCAGAGAGTCACGCAGGAGGGTGGAGGTTGGAAGGGACCTGTGGAGGTCATGTGGTCCAAGCCCTCTGCTCAAGCAGGCTCGCCTGGAGCCAGTAAAATACATCACCCCAACAGTCAAAGATTGGTTCCTCGTGTGCAGCTGGAATATCATGCCTTCTCATTTGTGCCCCTTTCCTCTGGTCCTCTCGGTGCACGCTCTTGAGAAGAGCCTGGCTCCCTCCTCTTCTTTCCTTCTCGGCAGGTTTTTATACACATTGATAAGACACACACAACACGCCCCCCCCACCCCCCCCCCCACCCCGTCTTCCCTTCCCCCAGCTGAGGAGTGCCAGCTCTCTCAGCCTCTCCTCACATGGCAACCAGAAGGAGAATTTCCACTGGTCCTCTCTTGGAAACTTTTGGAAGGCCTCCGTCTCCAAGAAGAAATTTGAGACATCGGTCTTCATCTAGGTTACCTCATGAGCCTCACGTGCGACTGCACTTGAACCAAGCCGAGACACTGAACTGCATGTGACGAGGGGGAGAAAACGCTGCTGTTAATAACCCCCTGAGAAGCAGAAAGCCGAAGGCTAGGGGTTTGTGCCTTCGGGCCTGCCTTGTTTACCTTGCCTTTCCCATTTGTGCCTGCTAACAACAAACCCGTAAGCTTCTGTTCCTGTAATAGGAAGCAGGCGTTGTTTCAGTTGCAGACATTGAAACATGTTACGGCGGTTACAGAGTTGCTAGCTACCCTACACCGACACCCAAAGCCCAACAGACTTGTTCTGAAGGCTTTATAGGACTGTACAACTTTTAAATATGGCACTCGGTGAAGACAGGGCTTGTTCGAGAGGGGGTTACCTTGTTCCTGGTTGGCAAAGTGAAAAGCACAAGGAGGTTGGGCTGCCAAAAGCCGAGCTGGTGCTCTTGACGGAAATGCCCCTCGGTTTGAAATAGGCCAATGTGGCACGCTTTCGAAAAGCTGTTCCACAGCACTGCACAACACTGCACAAGACAACAGCGTCCTTTTAAAAGAGCATTAAGACCGTCATGAAGACAAACCCGGGCGGTGAGTATTTACACACAATCCCCAGGTGCGTAACACCTTCCCCGGGGAGAAGGGACGTGCTGTTAATCTGAACAACTTCTGTAAACGAGTCTTTCCCTGTTTTCCATATCCCTGGGTAGCCGAGACGTCGGCTGGGGACCTACCTGAGACCCCCAGCCCCTGGAGTGGTGGCTGGAGGATGGGTAGGCCAAAGGACCCTGATGGGAGCCCTGCAGGGCCTCATCCATTGCACCAAGGGGCACCTTCCCTGGTCACACAGAGCCTCTCAGGGGTGAGATGAAAAGGGATGCTCTGGAGAGCTGCTGGCAAACCTCTGGAGAAGAGCTTGTCTCCCCCCTCTCCCAGGGCCTTTCTCAGCTCTGGCGCCCTTCCCACGGACAGCCCCACCAGGTGGCTGCAGTCAGCATTGCAGGAAAGAACAGGCAGCAGCCACAACAGTCCGCCCTGCGGGAAAGCTGGGACCCCGGAGAGCCTCCCAGGCTCTCCAATCCCAGCCTCGCCCAGGGTGTGTGACTTGCTGCCCAGAAGAGTGCTTTCCGAGCCCTTTTCCCAACGTGCGAAATTGCCCTTAGAGCATGAACCCCTGCACCCCACGCTGTTTCTGGCTGGCGTGTAAAATAGCCAAAAGATCCTTTTGTCAATGTCTCTGATTTCCTGCATTTTTCCTGAAAAGGCCAGGGGTTTCACTCTCTCAAGAACTCGCTTCTATTTGAATCCAGGCATTGCTCAGTATCAACAGTTCAGCCAGACACCTCCAGGCAGGCGGGAGGAAGGGGCTGCCAAGGAATCTCCTGCAGTTCGACAAGGGGAAGAGCCAAGTGCTGCACCCGAGGAGGAACAAGCCCTTGCATGGGTAGATGCTGGGGGACACCCGGCTGCAATGCAGCTGTGCAGACACCTGGGGGCGTGGTGGAGCCCCAGTTGACCAATTTGGAGGCGGCAAAGTGCCCTTGGGGCAGCGGCGGCTACCGGCATCGTGGGCTGCACTAGGCAAAGCATTGGCAGCAGGTGGAGGGCGGTGGTCCTTCCCCTCCGCTGCGTCCTGCTCTGGGCTCCCCAGCGCAAGGCAGACATGGCCGTAGTGGAGAGAACCCCCACGCCAGGGCCCCCCCAGGGCCCCTCCCACTTTCCGTTGGGGTCGGAATGTTGGTCACTTGGAGCCAACAGCCACCAGAGACAGCAGGACGGAGCTGTGCTGGCACAGAGCAGCGCTGGGAGGAGGCAGGGTCTGGCCGAGCAGCGCTGCCCCGGCACCGGCACCAGCACCCCGCTTCCCAGCCTCGCTGTCGCCGGCTGGGCCGCGTCCCTGGTGCACGGCGAGGGTCCTCCTGTCCCGGGCAGGATGGGCCAGGCCAACTGCTGCTGCGGCTCCAGGTGGGCTCTCCCTGGGGGTCGGGGAGAGGCGGGCTGGGCCGGGTGCCGCAGCAGTTGCCTTCCTCATTCCCGCCGCTCTCTGCTCTGCAGGGAGGCTCTCACCGATGCCGAGGCGGTGCTGAGCACGGACGTGCGGCTGAGCCGGGGCCGCAAGAGGAGCGAGAGGCGCCTTCTCCTCCTCCAGGAGGAGCTGGTCATCGCCAAGTTGCAGTAAGACCCCCAGAGCCCAGCTGCCTTTCCCCCAGCCCTGGCCCTGGGCCCAGGGCAGGGACAGCCTGGCACCAGCCCCAGGCCCCGGCACCTTGGTGCTGGATGCCCCTGTGTCCGTCCCAAGGGCAGGTGGGGGACAGGGCTCTGCCCGGGGGGACCCCAAGGAGGCCACCTCCAGCTCTCTGCCTGCCTCTCCTCTCTGCAGACGTGGCGGCACCACCGTGCGCCCACAGCTCCGCCTGGCCCTGGACCAGCTGTGGGTGCTGAGCGGCGGGAAGGAGGCAGCGGGGGAGGAAGAAGAGGAGGAGGAGGAGGAGGAGGAAGGCTGCGATGAGGGCAGGACCTCCGTCATCCTCACCTGGCCCACCGGCTCCTGTGTTGCCACTTTCGGGTGAGTCGTGGTGCCACGTCCCACGGCAGGGCAGGAGAGGTTCCCAAGCCTGCCCAGGCCAGGCTGTGAATGGCCTCCGCCCTGCGTGCAGAGCCTGGGCAGGGAGCGGGCAGCACGCCGGCAGGGAGGGACAGGGCCATTTCCACGTCCGGCATGCCCTGGTCACCTTGTGGTCCCCAGAAGGGAAGGGCAAAAGCAGCTGCTCTGGCAGGGCAGAGGGAGCCAGGGCTTGGGCAGCGCCTCTGTCCTGCCCCAGGGGGCTTCGTCCTGCCCCTGTGTCCTTCCCCACGGGGCAGGGCTGTGCAGGCGCCCGCCTCTGCCCACGGGCTGCGGGGCAGCGGGGCCTGACGCTCTTTCTCCTCTCTTTCTGCAGCTCCCGGGCGCTGAAGGAGCTGTGGGTGGGCACACTGCTGGGGTAAGCCGGGGGGATGCTCCAGGCACAGCCGGATGGGGGATGACAGCTCCCCAGTGTGGGGAGAGGTGGCCCTGTGCCTGCGGGCAGCTCTCAGGCAGAGCTGCCTGAGAGGAGTGAAGAGGCAGCCTGGGGCTCACCCAGCTCTCTCCCTGTCCCTTCCCGCTGTACAGGACACCAGAAGGAGCAAAGACAGCCCGCGTGACCCGTCTCCCATCGATCAAGCCACTGGAGAAGGAGTTGAGCCGCCGCCATGCCGTGAGTGTCTCTCTGGTCTGGGCTCTGTCCCCCAGCACTGCTCCTCCAGCCGAGCAGCAGAGGCACGGCTGCTCACCTTCTTCCACTCCTTCCCTCTTGCCCAGTGGAGGACATTCAGCGCCCGGAGCCTGGAGAGGCTGATGGAGGGCCAGGCAGAGGTGAGAATGGCTGCCTTTCACCTGCCTCTGGCTGTGCCGGGGTGCCAGGGAGGTGCAGCGAGTGGGGTGAGCTTGTGCAGGAGGGAGGGAGGGAGGGTCCCGCGGTGCCACTCGGGGAGCGGAGAGGGTTGGGGAGCCAGCAGGAATGCCGGCACGTCCTCGCTGGCAGCGCTGGGAGGAAACCTGCCCCGCGGGGCAGAGAGCCCGCGAGGGCAGAGGCTCCCAGCTCTGCCGCGCTCAGGCTGCTGGTGCTGTGTGGCAGCTCGCCGGTGGCCCTTTCTGCGGCGGGGCTGCTCTCTAAATGCAGCCTGGTTCTTGCAGGATGGTCCCAAGCCAGGGCCTGCGACGGCCCCATCTAGCAACGGAGGGGGACTTTGCCGCTCACCAGGTGAGTTTTGGAGAGAAAGGCAACGTCCTGCAACCGGTTGAGCTGTGCTCACTTGTCCCTTGAGTGTCGCCATGCAGGTGTGGCACCGCAAGGGAGGACGTCCCCTGGAGAAGCAAGGACACCCGCTGGGCAGCGGCCGCTGGACGTGGTTCTGCGGGGACACGGAGCCTCTGCTGCTGCTCACGGCTTGGAGGAGGGCAGGGCGAGGGCTGGGCCAGGCTGTCCCGGTGGCACGCCGGCTCTCAGGAGCCTCCGAGCCCGAGCCGCTGAGCCGCAGCTGCTGGCTCCCTGCCCGTCCCGCCGCACTGCTCAGCACCGCGCTGCAGGCAGGGCAGGGCAGGGCAGGGCAGGCCAGGCCAGGGCAGGGCAGGGCAGGGCAGGCTCCGGGAGCGCTGGGCTGGCGGTCTCCATTGACAGGCTCTTGCTCTGTTTTCCTTTGCAGCAGGAGGGAGCAGCAGCAGGAGGAGGAGGAGGAGGAGGGGGCTGCCCTGGCCCTTTGCTCTGCGGCGGGGCCCGGCCGCTGCCCAGGCGCCAGGGCAGGCGGGCTCCGGCTGCAGCAGGGCGCTCTTTGGCCAGCCCCTGGCAGCCCTCTGCGGGGAGGACGGCACGCTGCCCCAGCCCATCGAGGTAAGCCAGCCTGGACAGGGGGTCCCCAGCCCTCCGGCTGCTCCAGAGGCAGCGTCCCCAGGGGCTGCGGGGATGGGGGATTGGGCTCTTCACCCCTGGCTCACGGTTCTAGTGCCGGCCCCTTGGCGGGGGACAGCAGCTGGCTCTTGGGCAGAGCGTTGGCCCTGGCCACCGCTGTCAGAAGGCAGCTCTTCAGCCAAGCAACTGTCTCCTGTGTCTCCTGCAGGAGCTGCTGGATATCCTGCACCAGCAAGGACCGACGACGGAGGGGATATTCCGCAGAGCTGCCAGCGGGACATCGCTCCGGGAGCTGAAGGAGGCCCTCAACAGCGGCATGGACGTCGACCTGGGAAGCCAGCCTGCGCTCCTGCTGGCCGTCATCTTGAAGGTGAGCGCTTCTGACCTGCAGCTGGAAGAGCTGCCGGCTGGGCTGGAGTGTTCCGAGGCTCACCTGGAGGCCTTGGCGTTGCAGGACTTCCTCCGAAGCATCCCCGCCAAGCTCCTTGTGACAGACCTCTACGAGGACTGGATGGCAGCGATGCAGAAGACCAGCAAGGAGGAGAAGATTGAAGAGCTGAAAGCGTGAGTGTGGGCAGCAGCCTGCCTGTTGAGCAGGAGCCCTGACCGCTGGCTGAGGGCACCTGGAAAGCTGCGCAACACAGCCGCTGGCTCCCACCTGCCCTCCTGGGTAAGCCTGGGGACGGCTGTGGGCAGCAGCTGCTTTATGAACCTTGTGCTCCTGTTCCCTCAGGGTGGCCGAGAAGTTGCCTGCAGCCAACCTCCTCCTGCTGAAGCGGCTGCTGTCCCTCCTCCAGCACATCGGCCACAACGCGTCCGCCAGCAGGATGAGCTGCAGCAACCTGGCCATCTGCGTGGGGCCTAACCTGCTGAGCCCGGCCAACGAGGACCTGCTCCCTCTGGAGGCCATGCTGGAGGTGGCTGAGAAGGTACGCTCTAGTGAGCAGCCGGCTGCAGCCTTCCCGGCCCCTCAGAGCGTGGCTGTTCAGAGGTCCCTGGCTGCCTCCTCTCTTGAGCAAATGCTGCTGGGGTGGGGTGGGCTGCCTGGAAGAGCAGCCCCACAGCCACAGCCTTCTGCGCAGAGGGAAGGGTCAGCAGTGGGAAAGGCTGCTTGACACCTTTTCAGCCACCTGCGCTGAAACCAAGGACGTGATGTGTGCAGGTGAAGGTGCTGGTGGAGTTTCTGATGGAGAACCACTGTGAAATCTTTGGGGAGGAGATGGCTGGCCTTTCCAGTCCCTCAGCTGCGGAGCGGCCAGCGCCCGTGGACAGATCCGCAGGTATGAGGAGGAGGGACTGAGGGTTGTCACAGCCTGAGCAGAATGCTGGCGCAGGGCTTTGGGTGGGCTTTGCTTTAGCTGTTGTCCGCTTCCAAGAAGTCACTTGGCTGCACGTGCTTTTGCTTTCCAGAGCTGCCTTTGGAAGAGCAACGTGGCCCTGCAGGCGGAGCAGAGGTGGAGCACCAGGCAAAAGCCCTCCTGGACGCACCACCCTCTCTGCTCCTCCTCCAGAAAGCAGCAGGGGCCGACACGGTGGCGGGATCGCAAAGGGCAGAGGTATGGCAGCTCCACAAACACTGGGACAACGTGCCTCGTGGAGGAGGGTAGTTCCTCGTGAGCCCACGTAGCTGCTGTGCCTCTTCCTGGCATTCGAGCTCTTGTGGCTTTGTGTGGGCTCTTTTTACCCCCCACCCCCACCCCCACCCCGGAAGGATCCATTGCAAGGAAAACTGGACAGGCTGTTTCTCAAATGCCTTAGGCACGTGCTTCATCAAGGGAAGTACCTACAAAATCCCTTTTCAAAAGCAAAGCCTCCCGCCGCAGAAGGTGGGATTGCACCAAAGGGACCTCCGCAGGCTCCCTGCTGCATGGCCCCCCCCAAATGAACCGAGTGTCACACAGCCGTGTGAACACTGTGTTCCAAAGCGAGGCCCTTGGAAGAAAGATCCAAAGGGATCTTCTCTGGAGAGCTAAGGTAGCAGTTTGGCAACCAGTCGCTTCCTCCTCCAGGGCGTCCCTTGCCACCTGCTAACGCCAACATTTCTCTCTTAGGCACCCGTTGCTTTGCCTCCAAGCACCCCAGAGACCACGGCAGCCTCCCTGGGATGCGCACGAGAACTACAGAGCCTTTCGGAGGAAAGAAGGTAACGTGAGTCAGCTTTGGTTCAGTCAAGAACTGCTTCCCGTGGGTCCTGGCTTTACCTATCTAACCGCACTGTGGGACGGAAAGGTTTGCAGGCTCCCCCCAGGAAACGGAAAACGGACGCAAGAAAAGAAAGAGCACAGAGGCCTGGGCAGAGGAGAGGGATTGCCAGCCAGAAAAGAAAAGAAGGAAGAGAGAGAGAGAAAGACGGGGCCTGAAAAAAAGCAGGAAGGTGCAGAAGGTCAGGAAGGCCAGGTGTGTACCAGGCTCTGCTGCCCATCTTTCCCGGCTCTGAAGACTGCTCCAAGTCAGTCCAACGCGCTGGCAAGGGACGGCGAGGGCCGGTGCTGCGCAGGGTTTGGAAACAGCTCCCCGGCAGCTCCGCAGGGGCTCCCCACGGAGCCCTGCTGCGTGGCACAGGGGCACTGTGCATCTCTGCACGCGCGCAGGTCTCTAAGGGCATCACCCATGGGGATAAGGCGCCCGAGCCACCCCGTAGTCAATGCCAGCACCAGCTCTCTCCTCTGGGCCATAAACAACTCCTCGTAAACGGTGTTCCCCAAAGAAAGGGGAACAAAATCCTGCCTCTCCCTGCCTTGATGGATTTACGCGAGCTTTCCGACTCTGTCGTTGCAGGTGCTGATTCCTTTTGAGCGGCTGAACCGCTGTGACTCCTGGGCCCCCACCGTTGCTGGCCACAATAAAAGGATCTTTTCTCTCTTCTGACTGCGTCTGCCATAGGATATTCTGGAGTGGGGAGCTGTTGTTTTGTGCTGAATCCTCGGGGAGGAGTTTGGGATCGTCCCTTGTCCCAGCATCCTTGCCAGCGGGCATCAGGCCTGAGTTCAGGTGCCTTAGGAGTGAAAGCAAAGCAGAGAGTCACGCAGGAGGGTGGAGGTTGGAAGGGACCTGTGGAGGTCATGTGGTCCAAGCCCTCTGCTCAAGCAGGCTCGCCTGGAGCCAGTAAAATACATCACCCCAACAGTCAAAGATTGGTTCCTCGTGTGCAGCTGGAATATCATGCCTTCTCATTTGTGCCCCTTTCCTCTGGTCCTCTCGGTGCACGCTCTTGAGAAGAGCCTGGCTCCCTCCTCTTCTTTCCTTCTCGGCAGGTTTTTATACACATTGATAAGACACACACAACACGCCCCCCCCACCCCCCCCACCCACCCCGTCTTCCCTTCCCCCAGCTGAGGAGTGCCAGCTCTCTCAGCCTCTCCTCACATGGCAACCAGAAGGAGAATTTCCACTGGTCCTCTCTTGGAAACTTTGGGAAGGCCTCCGTCTCCAAGAAGAAATTTGAGACATCGGTCTTCATCTAGGTTACCTCATGAGCCTCACGTGCGACTGCACTTGAACCAAGCCGAGACACTGAACTGCATGTGACGAGGGGGAGAAAACGCTGCTGTTAATAACCCCCTGAGAAGCAGAAAGCCGAAGGCTAGGGGTTTGTGCCTTCGGGCCTGCCTTGTTTACCTTGCCTTTCCCATTTGTGCCTGCTAACAACAAACCCGTAAGCTTCTGTTCCTGTAATAGGAAGCAGGCGTTGTTTCAGTTGCAGACATTGAAACATGTTACGGCGGTTACAGAGTTGCTAGCTACCCTACACCGACACCCAAAGCCCAACAGACTTGTTCTGAAGGCTTTATAGGACTGTACAACTTTTAAATATGGCACTCGGTGAAGACAGGGCTTGTTCGAGAGGGGGTTACCTTGTTCCTGGTTGGCAAAGTGAAAAGCACAAGGAGGTTGGGCTGCCAAAAGCCGAGCTGGTGCTCTTGACGGAAATGCCCCTCGGTTTGAAATAGGCCAATGTGGCACGCTTTCGAAAAGCTGTTCCACAGCACTGCACAACACTGCACAAGACAACAGCGTCCTTTTAAAAGAGCATTAAGACCGTCATGAAGACAAACCCGGGCGGTGAGTATTTACACACAATCCCCAGGTGCGTAACACCTTCCCCGGGGAGAAGGGACGTGCTGTTAATCTGAACAACTTCTGTAAACGAGTCTTTCCCTGTTTTCCATATCCCTGGGTAGCCGAGACGTCGGCTGGGGACCTACCTGAGACCCCCAGCCCCTGGAGTGGTGGCTGGAGGATGGGTAGGCCAAAGGACCCTGATGGGAGCCCTGCAGGGCCTCATCCATTGCACCAAGGGGCACCTTCCCTGGTCACACAGAGCCTCTCAGGGGTGAGATGAAAAGGGATGCTCTGGAGAGCTGCTGGCAAACCTCTGGAGAAGAGCTTGTCTCCCCCCTCTCCCAGGGCCTTTCTCAGCTCTGGCGCCCTTCCCACGGACAGCCCCACCAGGTGGCTGCAGTCAGCATTGCAGGAAAGAACAGGCAGCAGCCACAACAGTCCGCCCTGCGGGAAAGCTGGGACCCCGGAGAGCCTCCCAGGCTCTCCAATCCCAGCCTCGCCCAGGGTGTGTGACTTGCTGCCCAGAAGAGTGCTTTCCGAGCCCTTTTCCCAACGTGCGAAATTGCCCTTAGAGCATGAACCCCTGCACCCCACGCTGTTTCTGGCTGGCGTGTAAAATAGCCAAAAGATCCTTTTGTCAATGTCTCTGATTTCCTGCATTTTTCCTGAAAAGGCCAGGGGTTTCACTCTCTTAAGAACTCGCTTCTATTTGAATCCAGGCATTGCTCAGTATCAACAGTTCAGCCAGACACCTCCAGGCAGGCGGGAGGAAGGGGCTGCCAAGGAATCTCCTGCAGTTCGACAAGGGGAAGAGCCAAGTGCTGCACCCGAGGAGGAACAAGCCCTTGCATGGGTAGATGCTGGGGGACACCCGGCTGCAATGCAGCTGTGCAGACACCTGGGGGCGTGGTGGAGCCCCAGTTGACCAATTTGGAGGCGGCAAAGTGCCCTTGGGGCAGCGGCGGCTACCGGCATCGTGGGCTGCACTAGGCAAAGCATTGGCAGCAGGTGGAGGGCGGTGGTCCTTCCCCTCCGCTGCGTCCTGCTCTGGGCTCCCCAGCGCAAGGCAGACATGGCCGTAGTGGAGAGAACCCCCACGCCAGGGCCCCCCCAGGGCCCCTCCCACTTTCCGTTGGGGTCGGAATGTTGGTCACTTGGAGCCAACAGCCACCAGAGACAGCAGGACGGAGCTGTGCTGGCACAGAGCAGCGCTGGGAGGAGGCAGGGTCTGGCCGAGCAGCGCTGCCCCGGCACCGGCACCAGCACCCCGCTTCCCAGCCTCGCTGTCGCCGGCTGGGCCGCGTCCCTGGTGCACGGCGAGGGTCCTCCTGTCCCGGGCAGGATGGGCCAGGCCAACTGCTGCTGCGGCTCCAGGTGGGCTCTCCCTGGGGGTCGGGGAGAGGCGGGCTGGGCCGGGTGCCGCAGCAGTTGCCTTCCTCATTCCCGCCGCTCTCTGCTCTGCAGGGAGGCTCTCACCGATGCCGAGGCGGTGCTGAGCACGGACGTGCGGCTGAGCCGGGGCCGCAAGAGGAGCGAGAGGCGCCTTCTCCTCCTCCAGGAGGAGCTGGTCATCGCCAAGTTGCAGTAAGACCCCCAGAGCCCAGCTGCCTTTCCCCCAGCCCTGGCCCTGGGCCCAGGGCAGGGACAGCCTGGCACCAGCCCCAGGCCCCGGCACCTTGGTGCTGGATGCCCCTGTGTCCGTCCCAAGGGCAGGTGGGGGACAGGGCTCTGCCCGGGGGGACCCCAAGGAGGCCACCTCCAGCTCTCTGCCTGCCTCTCCTCTCTGCAGACGTGGCGGCACCACCGTGCGCCCACAGCTCCGCCTGGCCCTGGACCAGCTGTGGGTGCTGAGCGGCGGGAAGGAGGCAGCGGGGGAGGAAGAAGAGGAGGAGGAGGAGGAGGAGGAAGGCTGCGATGAGGGCAGGACCTCCGTCATCCTCACCTGGCCCACCGGCTCCTGTGTTGCCACTTTCGGGTGAGTCGTGGTGCCACGTCCCACGGCAGGGCAGGAGAGGTTCCCAAGCCTGCCCAGGCCAGGCTGTGAATGGCCTCCGCCCTGCGTGCAGAGCCTGGGCAGGGAGCGGGCAGCACGCCGGCAGGGAGGGACAGGGCCATTTCCACGTCCGGCATGCCCTGGTCACCTTGTGGTCCCCAGAAGGGAAGGGCAAAAGCAGCTGCTCTGGCAGGGCAGAGGGAGCCAGGGCTTGGGCAGCGCCTCTGTCCTGCCCCAGGGGGCTTCGTCCTGCCCCTGTGTCCTTCCCCACGGGGCAGGGCTGTGCAGGCGCCCGCCTCTGCCCACGGGCTGCGGGGCAGCGGGGCCTGACGCTCTTTCTCCTCTCTTTCTGCAGCTCCCGGGCGCTGAAGGAGCTGTGGGTGGGCACACTGCTGGGGTAAGCCGGGGGGATGCTCCAGGCACAGCCGGATGGGGGATGACAGCTCCCCAGTGTGGGGAGAGGTGGCCCTGTGCCTGCGGGCAGCTCTCAGGCAGAGCTGCCTGAGAGGAGCGAAGAGGCAGCCTGGGGCTCACCCAGCTCTCTCCCTGTCCCTTCCCGCTGTACAGGACACCAGAAGGAGCAAAGACAGCCCGCGTGACCCGTCTCCCATCGATCAAGCCACTGGAGAAGGAGTTGAGCCGCCGCCATGCCGTGAGTGTCTCTCTGGCCTGGGCTCTGTCCCCCAGCACTGCTCCTCCAGCCGAGCAGCAGAGGCACGGCTGCTCACCTTCTTCCACTCCTTCCCTCTTGCCCAGTGGAGGACATTCAGCGCCCGGAGCCTGGAGAGGCTGATGGAGGGCCAGGCAGAGGTGAGAATGGCTGCCTTTCACCTGCCTCTGGCTGTGCCGGGGTGCCAGGGAGGTGCAGCGAGTGGGGTGAGCTTGTGCAGGAGGGAGGGAGGGAGGGTCCCGCGGTGCCACTCGGGGAGCGGAGAGGGTTGGGGAGCCAGCAGGAATGCCGGCACGTCCTCGCTGGCAGCGCTGGGAGGAAACCTGCCCCGCGGGGCAGAGAGCCCGCGAGGGCAGAGGCTCCCAGCTCTGCCGCGCTCAGGCTGCTGGTGCTGTGTGGCAGCTCGCCGGTGGCCCTTTCTGCGGCGGGGCTGCTCTCTAAATGCAGCCTGGTTCTTGCAGGATGGTCCCAAGCCAGGGCCTGCGACGGCCCCATCTAGCAACGGAGGGGGACTTTGCCGCTCACCAGGTGAGTTTTGGAGAGAAAGGCAACGTCCTGCAACCGGTTGAGCTGTGCTCACTTGTCCCTTGAGTGTCGCCATGCAGGTGTGGCACCGCAAGGGAGGACGTCCCCTGGAGAAGCAAGGACACCCGCTGGGCAGCGGCCGCTGGACGTGGTTCTGCGGGGACACGGAGCCTCTGCTGCTGCTCACGGCTTGGAGGAGGGCAGGGCGAGGGCTGGGCCAGGCTGTCCCGGTGGCACGCCGGCTCTCAGGAGCCTCCGAGCCCGAGCCGCTGAGCCGCAGCTGCTGGCTCCCTGCCCGTCCCGCCGCACTGCTCAGCACCGCGCTGCAGGCAGGGCAGGGCAGGGCAGGGCAGGCCAGGCCAGGGCAGGGCAGGGCAGGGCAGGCTCCGGGAGCACTGGGCTGGCGGTCTCCATTGACAGGCTCTTGCTCTGTTTTCCTTTGCAGCAGGAGGGAGCAGCAGCAGGAGGAGGAGGAGGAGGAGGGGGCTGCCCTGGCCCTTTGCTCTGCGGCGGGGCCCGGCCGCTGCCCAGGCGCCAGGGCAGGCGGGCTCCGGCTGCAGCAGGGCGCTCTTTGGCCAGCCCCTGGCAGCCCTCTGCGGGGAGGACGGCACGCTGCCCCAGCCCATCGAGGTAAGCCAGCCTGGACAGGGGGTCCCCAGCCCTCCGGCTGCTCCAGAGGCAGCGTCCCCAGGGGCTGCGGGGATGGGGGATTGGGCTCTTCACCCCTGGCTCACGGTTCTAGTGCCGGCCCCTTGGCGGGGGACAGCAGCTGGCTCTTGGGCAGAGCGTTGGCCCTGGCCACCGCTGTCAGAAGGCAGCTCTTCAGCCAAGCAACTGTCTCCTGTGTCTCCTGCAGGAGCTGCTGGATATCCTGCACCAGCAAGGACCGACGACGGAGGGGATATTCCGCAGAGCTGCCAGCGGGACATCGCTCCGGGAGCTGAAGGAGGCCCTCAACAGCGGCATGGACGTCGACCTGGGAAGCCAGCCTGCGCTCCTGCTGGCCGTCATCTTGAAGGTGAGCGCTTCTGACCTGCAGCTGGAAGAGCTGCCGGCTGGGCTGGAGTGTTCCGAGGCTCACCTGGAGGCCTTGGCGTTGCAGGACTTCCTCCGAAGCATCCCCGCCAAGCTCCTTGTGACAGACCTCTACGAGGACTGGATGGCAGCGATGCAGAAGACCAGCAAGGAGGAGAAGATTGAAGAGCTGAAAGCGTGAGTGTGGGCAGCAGCCTGCCTGTTGAGCAGGAGCCCTGACCGCTGGCTGAGGGCACCTGGAAAGCTGCGCAACACAGCCGCTGGCTCCCACCTGCCCTCCTGGGTAAGCCTGGGGACGGCTGTGGGCAGCAGCTGCTTTATGAACCTTGTGCTCCTGTTCCCTCAGGGTGGCCGAGAAGTTGCCTGCAGCCAACCTCCTCCTGCTGAAGCGGCTGCTGTCCCTCCTCCAGCACATCGGCCACAACGCGTCCGCCAGCAGGATGAGCTGCAGCAACCTGGCCATCTGCGTGGGGCCTAACCTGCTGAGCCCGGCCAACGAGGACCTGCTCCCTCTGGAGGCCATGCTGGAGGTGGCTGAGAAGGTACGCTCTAGTGAGCAGCCGGCTGCAGCCTTCCCGGCCCCTCAGAGCGTGGCTGTTCAGAGGTCCCTGGCTGCCTCCTCTCTTGAGCAAATGCTGCTGGGGTGGGGTGGGCTGCCTGGAAGAGCAGCCCCACAGCCACAGCCTTCTGCGCAGAGGGAAGGGTCAGCAGTGGGAAAGGCTGCTTGACACCTTTTCAGCCACCTGCGCTGAAACCAAGGACGTGATGTGTGCAGGTGAAGGTGCTGGTGGAGTTTCTGATGGAGAACCACTGTGAAATCTTTGGGGAGGAGATGGCTGGCCTTTCCAGTCCCTCAGCTGCGGAGCGGCCAGCGCCCGTGGACAGATCCGCAGGTATGAGGAGGAGGGACTGAGGGTTGTCACAGCCTGAGCAGAATGCTGGCGCAGGGCTTTGGGTGGGCTTTGCTTTAGCTGTTGTCCGCTTCCAAGAAGTCACTTGGCTGCACGTGCTTTTGCTTTCCAGAGCTGCCTTTGGAAGAGCAACGTGGCCCTGCAGGCGGAGCAGAGGTGGAGCACCAGGCAAAAGCCCTCCTGGACGCACCACCCTCTCTGCTCCTCCTCCAGAAAGCAGCAGGGGCCGACACGGTGGCGGGATCGCAAAGGGCAGAGGTATGGCAGCTCCACAAACACTGGGACAACGTGCCTCGTGGAGGAGGGTAGTTCCTCGTGAGCCCACGTAGCTGCTGTGCCTCTTCCTGGCATTCGAGCTCTTGTGGCTTTGTGTGGGCTCTTTTTACCCCCCACCCCCACCCCCACCCCGGAAGGATCCATTGCAAGGAAAACTGGACAGGCTGTTTCTCAAATGCCTTAGGCACGTGCTTCATCAAGGGAAGTACCTACAAAATCCCTTTTCAAAAGCAAAGCCTCCCGCCGCAGAAGGTGGGATTGCACCAAAGGGACCTCCGCAGGCTCCCTGCTGCATGGCCCCCCCCAAATGAACCGAGTGTCACACAGCCGTGTGAACACTGTGTTCCAAAGCGAGGCCCTTGGAAGAAAGATCCAAAGGGATCTTCTCTGGAGAGCTAAGGTAGCAGTTTGGCAACCAGTCGCTTCCTCCTCCAGGGCGTCCCTTGCCACCTGCTAACGCCAACATTTCTCTCTTAGGCACCCGTTGCTTTGCCTCCAAGCACCCCAGAGACCACGGCAGCCTCCCTGGGATGCGCACGAGAACTACAGAGCCTTTCGGAGGAAAGAAGGTAACGTGAGTCAGCTTTGGTTCAGTCAAGAACTGCTTCCCGTGGGTCCTGGCTTTACCTATCTAACCGCACTGTGGGACGGAAAGGTTTGCAGGCTCCCCCCAGGAAACGGAAAACGGACGCAAGAAAAGAAAGAGCACAGAGGCCTGGGCAGAGGAGAGGGATTGCCAGCCAGAAAAGAAAAGAAGGAAGAGAGAGAGAGAAAGACGGGGCCTGAAAAAAAGCAGGAAGGTGCAGAAGGTCAGGAAGGCCAGGTGTGTACCAGGCTCTGCTGCCCATCTTTCCCGGCTCTGAAGACTGCTCCAAGTCAGTCCAACGCGCTGGCAAGGGACGGCGAGGGCCGGTGCTGCGCAGGGTTTGGAAACAGCTCCCCGGCAGCTCCGCAGGGGCTCCCCACGGAGCCCTGCTGCGTGGCACAGGGGCACTGTGCATCTCTGCACGCGCGCAGGTCTCTAAGGGCATCACCCATGGGGATAAGGCGCCCGAGCCACCCCGTAGTCAATGCCAGCACCAGCTCTCTCCTCTGGGCCATAAACAACTCCTCGTAAACGGTGTTCCCCAAAGAAAGGGGAACAAAATCCTGCCTCTCCCTGCCTTGATGGATTTACGCGAGCTTTCCGACTCTGTCGTTGCAGGTGCTGATTCCTTTTGAGCGGCTGAACCGCTGTGACTCCTGGGCCCCCACCGTTGCTGGCCACAATAAAAGGATCTTTTCTCTCTTCTGACTGCGTCTGCCATAGGATATTCTGGAGTGGGGAGCTGTTGTTTTGTGCTGAATCCTCGGGGAGGAGTTTGGGATCGTCCCTTGTCCCAGCATCCTTGCCAGCGGGCATCAGGCCTGAGTTCAGGTGCCTTAGGAGTGAAAGCAAAGCAGAGAGTCACGCAGGAGGGTGGAGGTTGGAAGGGACCTGTGGAGGTCATGTGGTCCAAGCCCTCTGCTCAAGCAGGCTCGCCTGGAGCCAGTAAAATACATCACCCCAACAGTCAAAGATTGGTTCCTCGTGTGCAGCTGGAATATCATGCCTTCTCATTTGTGCCCCTTTCCTCTGGTCCTCTCGGTGCACGCTCTTGAGAAGAGCCTGGCTCCCTCCTCTTCTTTCCTTCTCGGCAGGTTTTTATACACATTGATAAGACACACACAACACGCCCCCCCCACCCCCCCCACCCACCCCGTCTTCCCTTCCCCCAGCTGAGGAGTGCCAGCTCTCTCAGCCTCTCCTCACATGGCAACCAGAAGGAGAATTTCCACTGGTCCTCTCTTGGAAACTTTGGGAAGGCCTCCGTCTCCAAGAAGAAATTTGAGACATCGGTCTTCATCTAGGTTACCTCATGAGCCTCACGTGCGACTGCACTTGAACCAAGCCGAGACACTGAACTGCATGTGACGAGGGGGAGAAAACGCTGCTGTTAATAACCCCCTGAGAAGCAGAAAGCCGAAGGCTAGGGGTTTGTGCCTTCGGGCCTGCCTTGTTTACCTTGCCTTTCCCATTTGTGCCTGCTAACAACAAACCCGTAAGCTTCTGTTCCTGTAATAGGAAGCAGGCGTTGTTTCAGTTGCAGACATTGAAACATGTTACGGCGGTTACAGAGTTGCTAGCTACCCTACACCGACACCCAAAGCCCAACAGACTTGTTCTGAAGGCTTTATAGGACTGTACAACTTTTAAATATGGCACTCGGTGAAGACAGGGCTTGTTCGAGAGGGGGTTACCTTGTTCCTGGTTGGCAAAGTGAAAAGCACAAGGAGGTTGGGCTGCCAAAAGCCGAGCTGGTGCTCTTGACGGAAATGCCCCTCGGTTTGAAATAGGCCAATGTGGCACGCTTTCGGAAAGCTGTTCCACAGCACTGCACAACACTGCACAAGACAACAGCGTCCTTTTAAAAGAGCATTAAGACCGTCATGAAGACAAACCCGGGCGGTGAGTATTTACACACAATCCCCAGGTGCGTAACACCTTCCCCGGGGAGAAGGGACGTGCTGTTAATCTGAACAACTTCTGTAAACGAGTCTTTCCCTGTTTTCCATATCCCTGGGTAGCCGAGACGTCGGCTGGGGACCTACCTGAGACCCCCAGCCCCTGGAGTGGTGGCTGGAGGATGGGTAGGCCAAAGGACCCTGATGGGAGCCCTGCAGGGCCTCATCCATTGCACCAAGGGGCACCTTCCCTGGTCACACAGAGCCTCTCAGGGGTGAGATGAAAAGGGATGCTCTGGAGAGCTGCTGGCAAACCTCTGGAGAAGAGCTTGTCTCCCCCCTCTCCCAGGGCCTTTCTCAGCTCTGGCGCCCTTCCCACGGACAGCCCCACCAGGTGGCTGCAGTCAGCATTGCAGGAAAGAACAGGCAGCAGCCACAACAGTCCGCCCTGCGGGAAAGCTGGGACCCCGGAGAGCCTCCCAGGCTCTCCAATCCCAGCCTCGCCCAGGGTGTGTGACTTGCTGCCCAGAAGAGTGCTTTGCGAGCCCTTTTCCCAACGTGCGAAATTGCCCTTAGAGCATGAACCCCTGCACCCCACGCTGTTTCTGGCTGGCGTGTAAAATAGCCAAAAGATCCTTTTGTCAATGTCTCTGATTTCCTGCATTTTTCCTGAAAAGGCCAGGGGTTTCACTCTCTTAAGAACTCGCTTCTATTTGAATCCAGGCATTGCTCAGTATCAACAGTTCAGCCAGACACCTCCAGGCAGGCGGGAGGAAGGGGCTGCCAAGGAATCTCCTGCAGTTCGACAAGGGGAAGAGCCAAGTGCTGCACCCGAGGAGGAACAAGCCCTTGCATGGGTAGATGCTGGGGGACACCCGGCTGCAATGCAGCTGTGCAGACACCTGGGGGCGTGGTGGAGCCCCAGTTGACCAATTTGGAGGCGGCAAAGTGCCCTTGGGGCAGCGGCGGCTACCGGCATCGTGGGCTGCACTAGGCAAAGCATTGGCAGCAGGTGGAGGGCGGTGGTCCTTCCCCTCCGCTGCGTCCTGCTCTGGGCTCCCCAGCGCAAGGCAGACATGGCCGTAGTGGAGAGAACCCCCACGCCAGGGCCCCCCCAGGGCCCCTCCCACTTTCCGTTGGGGTCGGAATGTTGGTCACTTGGAGCCAACAGCCACCAGAGACAGCAGGACGGAGCTGTGCTGGCACAGAGCAGCGCTGGGAGGAGGCAGGGTCTGGCCGAGCAGCGCTGCCCCGGCACCGGCACCAGCACCCCGCTTCCCAGCCTCGCTGTCGCCGGCTGGGCCGCGTCCCTGGTGCACGGCGAGGGTCCTCCTGTCCCGGGCAGGATGGGCCAGGCCAACTGCTGCTGCGGCTCCAGGTGGGCTCTCCCTGGGGGTCGGGGAGAGGCGGGCTGGGCCGGGTGCCGCAGCAGTTGCCTTCCTCATTCCCGCCGCTCTCTGCTCTGCAGGGAGGCTCTCACCGATGCCGAGGCGGTGCTGAGCACGGACGTGCGGCTGAGCCGGGGCCGCAAGAGGAGCGAGAGGCGCCTTCTCCTCCTCCAGGAGGAGCTGGTCATCGCCAAGTTGCAGTAAGACCCCCAGAGCCCAGCTGCCTTTCCCCCAGCCCTGGCCCTGGGCCCAGGGCAGGGACAGCCTGGCACCAGCCCCAGGCCCCGGCACCTTGGTGCTGGATGCCCCTGTGTCCGTCCCAAGGGCAGGTGGGGGACAGGGCTCTGCCCGGGGGGACCCCAAGGAGGCCACCTCCAGCTCTCTGCCTGCCTCTCCTCTCTGCAGACGTGGCGGCACCACCGTGCGCCCACAGCTCCGCCTGGCCCTGGACCAGCTGTGGGTGCTGAGCGGCGGGAAGGAGGCAGCGGGGGAGGAAGAAGAGGAGGAGGAGGAGGAGGAGGAAGGCTGCGATGAGGGCAGGACCTCCGTCATCCTCACCTGGCCCACCGGCTCCTGTGTTGCCACTTTCGGGTGAGTCGTGGTGCCACGTCCCACGGCAGGGCAGGAGAGGTTCCCAAGCCTGCCCAGGCCAGGCTGTGAATGGCCTCCGCCCTGCGTGCAGAGCCTGGGCAGGGAGCGGGCAGCACGCCGGCAGGGAGGGACAGGGCCATTTCCACGTCCGGCATGCCCTGGTCACCTTGTGGTCCCCAGAAGGGAAGGGCAAAAGCAGCTGCTCTGGCAGGGCAGAGGGAGCCAGGGCTTGGGCAGCGCCTCTGTCCTGCCCCAGGGGGCTTCGTCCTGCCCCTGTGTCCTTCCCCACGGGGCAGGGCTGTGCAGGCGCCCACCTCTGCCCACGGGCTGCGGGGCAGCGGGGCCTGACGCTCTTTCTCCTCTCTTTCTGCAGCTCCCGGGCGCTGAAGGAGCTGTGGGTGGGCACGCTGCTGGGGTAAGCCGGGGGGATGCTCCAGGCACAGCCGGATGGGGGATGACAGCTCCCCAGTGTGGGGAGAGGTGGCCCTGTGCCTGCGGGCAGCTCTCAGGCAGAGCTGCCTGAGAGGAGCGAAGAGGCAGCCTGGGGCTCACCCAGCTCTCTCCCTGTCCCTTCCCGCTGTACAGGACACCAGAAGGAGCAAAGACAGCCCGCGTGACCCGTCTCCCATCGATCAAGCCACTGGAGAAGGAGTTGAGCCGCCGCCATGCCGTGAGTGTCTCTCTGGCCTGGGCTCTGTCCCCCAGCACTGCTCCTCCAGCCGAGCAGCAGAGGCACGGCTGCTCACCTTCTTCCACTCCTTCCCTCTTGCCCAGTGGAGGACATTCAGCGCCCGGAGCCTGGAGAGGCTGATGGAGGGCCAGGCAGAGGTGAGAATGGCTGCCTTTCACCTGCCTCTGGCTGTGCCGGGGTGCCAGGGAGGTGCAGCGAGTGGGGTGAGCTTGTGCAGGAGGGAGGGAGGGAGGGTCCCGCGGTGCCACTCGGGGAGCGGAGAGGGTTGGGGAGCCAGCAGGAATGCCGGCACGTCCTCGCTGGCAGCGCTGGGAGGAAACCTGCCCCGCGGGGCAGAGAGCCCGCGAGGGCAGAGGCTCCCAGCTCTGCCGCGCTCAGGCTGCTGGTGCTGTGTGGCAGCTCGCCGGTGGCCCTTTCTGCGGCGGGGCTGCTCTCTAAATGCAGCCTGGTTCTTGCAGGATGGTCCCAAGCCAGGGCCTGCGACGGCCCCATCTAGCAACGGAGGGGGACTTTGCCGCTCACCAGGTGAGTTTTGGAGAGAAAGGCAACGTCCTGCAACCGGTTGAGCTGTGCTCACTTGTCCCTTGAGTGTCGCCATGCAGGTGTGGCACCGCAAGGGAGGACATCCCCTGGAGAAGCAAGGACACCCGCTGGGCAGCGGCCGCTGGACGTGGTTCTGCGGGGACACGGAGCCTCTGCTGCTGCTCACGGCTTGGAGGAGGGCAGGGCGAGGGCTGGGCCAGGCTGTCCCGGTGGCACGCCGGCTCTCAGGAGCCTCCGAGCCCGAGCCGCTGAGCCGCAGCTGCTGGCTCCCTGCCCGTCCCGCCGCACTGCTCAGCACCGCGCTGCAGGCAGGGCAGGGCAGGGCAGGGCAGGCCAGGCCAGGGCAGGGCAGGCTCCGGGAGCGCTGGGCTGGCGGTCTCCATTGACAGGCTCTTGCTCTGTTTTCCTTTGCAGCAGGAGGGAGCAGCAGCAGGAGGAGGAGGAGGAGGAGGGGGCTGCCCTGGCCCTTTGCTCTGCGGCGGGGCCGGCCGCTGCCCAGGCGCCAGGGCAGGCGGGCTCCGGCTGCAGCAGGGCGCTCTTTGGCCAGCCCCTGGCAGCCCTCTGCGGGGAGGACGGCACGCTGCCCCAGCCCATCGAGGTAAGCCAGCCTGGACAGGGGTCCCCAGCCCTCCGGCTGCTCCAGAGGCAGCGTCCCCAGGGGCTGCGGGGATGGGGATTGGGCTCTTCACCCCTGGCTCACGGTTCTAGTGCCGGCCCCTTGGCGGGGGACAGCAGCTGGTTCTTGGGCAGAGCGTTGGCCCTGGCCACCGCTGTCAGAAGGCAGCTCTTCAGCCAAGCAACTGTCTCCTGTGTCTCCTGCAGGAGCTGCTGGATATCCTGCACCAGCAAGGACCGACGACGGAGGGGATATTCCGCAGAGCTGCCAGCGGGACATCGCTCCGGGAGCTGAAGGAGGCCCTCAACAGCGGCATGGACGTCGACCTGGGAAGCCAGCCTGCGCTCCTGCTGGCCGTCATCTTGAAGGTGAGCGCTTCTGACCTGCAGCTGGAAGAGCTGCCGGCTGGGCTGGAGTGTTCCGAGGCTCACCTGGAGGCCTTGGCGTTGCAGGACTTCCTCCGAAGCATCCCCGCCAAGCTCCTTGTGACAGACCTCTACGAGGACTGGATGGCAGCGATGCAGAAGACCAGCAAGGAGGAGAAGATTGAAGAGCTGAAAGCGTGAGTGTGGGCAGCAGCCTGCCTGTTGAGCAGGAGCCCTGACCGCTGGCTGAGGGCACCTGGAAAGCTGCGCAACACAGCCGCTGGCTCCCACCTGCCCTCCTGGGTAAGCCTGGGGACGGCTGTGGGCAGCAGCTGCTTTATGAACCTTGTGCTCCTGTTCCCTCAGGGTGGCCGAGAAGTTGCCTGCAGCCAACCTCCTCCTGCTGAAGCGGCTGCTGTCCCTCCTCCAGCACATCGGCCACAACGCGTCCGCCAGCAGGATGAGCTGCAGCAACCTGGCCATCTGCGTGGGGCCTAACCTGCTGAGCCCGGCCAACGAGGACCTGCTCCCTCTGGAGGCCATGCTGGAGGTGGCTGAGAAGGTACGCTCTAGTGAGCAGCCGGCTGCAGCCTTCCCGGCCCCTCAGAGCGTGGCTGTTCAGAGGTCCCTGGCTGCCTCCTCTCTTGAGCAAATGCTGCTGGGGTGGGGTGGGCTGCCTGGAAGAGCAGCCCCACAGCCACAGCCTTCTGCGCAGAGGGAAGGGTCAGCAGTGGGAAAGGCTGCTTGACACCTTTTCAGCCACCTGCGCTGAAACCAAGGACGTGATGTGTGCAGGTGAAGGTGCTGGTGGAGTTTCTGATGGAGAACCACTGTGAAATCTTTGGGGAGGAGATGGCTGGCCTTTCCAGTCCCTCAGCTGCGGAGCGGCCAGCGCCCGTGGACAGATCCGCAGGTATGAGGAGGAGGGACTGAGGGTTGTCACAGCCTGAGCAGAATGCTGGCGCAGGGCTTCGGGTGGGCTTTGCTTTAGCTGTTGTCCGCTTCCAAGAAGTCACTTGGCTGCCCGTGCTTTTGCTTTCCAGAGCTGCCTTTGGAAGAGCAACGTGGCCCTGCAGGCGGAGCAGAGGTGGAGCACCAGGCAAAAGCCCTCCTGGACGCACCACCCTCTCTGCTCCTCCTCCAGAAAGCAGCAGGGGCCGACACGGTGGCGGGATCGCAAAGGGCAGAGGTATGGCAGCTCCACAAACACTGGGACAACGTGCCTCGTGGAGGAGGGTAGTTCCTCGTGAGCCCACGTAGCTGCTGTGCCTCTCCCTGGCATTCGAGCTCTTGTGGCTTTGTGTGGGCTCTTTTTACCCCCCACCCCCACCCCCACCCCGGAAGGATCCATTGCAAGGAAAACTGGACAGGCTGTTTCTCAAATGCCTTAGGCACGTGCTTCATCAAGGGAAGTACCTACAAAATCCCTTTTCAAAAGCAAAGCCTCCCGCCGCAGAAGGTGGGATTGCACCAAAGGGACCTCCGCAGGCTCCCTGCTGCATGGCCCCCCCCAAATGAACCGAGTGTCACACAGCCGTGTGAACACTGTGTTCCAAAGCGAGGCCCTTGGAAGAAAGATCCAAAGGGATCTTCTCTGGAGAGCTAAGGTAGCAGTTTGGCAACCAGTCGCTTCCTCCTCCAGGGCGTCCCTTGCCACCTGCTAACGCCAACATTTCTCTCTTAGGCACCCGTTGCTTTGCCTCCAAGCACCCCAGAGACCACGGCAGCCTCCCTGGGATGCGCACGAGAACTACAGAGCCTTTCGGAGGAAAGAAGGTAACGTGAGTCAGCTTTGGTTCAGTCAAGAACTGCTTCCCGTGGGTCCTGGCTTTACCTATCTAACCGCACTGTGGGACGGAAAGGTTTGCAGGCTCCCCCCAGGAAACGGAAAACGGACGCAAGAAAAGAAAGAGCACAGAGGCCTGGGCAGAGGAGAGGGATTGCCAGCCAGAAAAGAAAAGAAGGAAGAGAGAGAGAGAAAGACGGGGCCTGGAAAAAAGCAGGAAGGTGCAGAAGGTCAGGAAGGCCAGGTGTGTACCAGGCTCTGCTGCCCATCTTTCCCGGCTCTGAAGACTGCTCCAAGTCAGTCCAACGCGCTGGCAAGGGACGGCGAGGGCCGGTGCTGCGCAGGGTTTGGAAACAGCTCCCCGGCAGCTCCGCAGGGGCTCCCCACGGAGCCCTGCTGCGTGGCACAGGGGCACTGTGCATCTCTGCACGCGCGCAGGTCTCTAAGGGCATCACCCATGGGGATAAGGCGCCCGAGCCACCCCGTAGTCAATGCCAGCACCAGCTCTCTCCTCTGGGCCATAAACAACTCCTCGTAAACGGTGTTCCCCAAAGAAAGGGGAACAAAATCCTGCCTCTCCCTGCCTTGATGGATTTACGCGAGCTTTCCGACTCTGTCGTTGCAGGTGCTGATTCCTTTTGAGCGGCTGAACCGCTGTGACTCCTGGGCCCCCACCGTTGCTGGCCACAATAAAAGGATCTTTTCTCTCTTCTGACTGCGTCTGCCATAGGATATTCTGGAGTGGGGAGCTGTTGTTTTGTGCTGAATCCTCGGGGAGGAGTTTGGGATCGTCCCTTGTCCCAGCATCCTTGCCAGCGGGCATCAGGCCTGAGTTCAGGTGCCTTAGGAGTGAAAGCAAAGCAGAGAGTCACGCAGGAGGGTGGAGGTTGGAAGGGACCTGTGGAGGTCATGTGGTCCAAGCCCTCTGCTCAAGCAGGCTCGCCTGGAGCCAGTAAAATACATCACCCCAACAGTCAAAGATTGGTTCCTCGTGTGCAGCTGGAATATCATGCCTTCTCATTTGTGCCCCTTTCCTCTGGTCCTCTCGGTGCACGCTCTTGAGAAGAGCCTGGCTCCCTCCTCTTCTTTCCTTCTCGGCAGGTTTTTATACACATTGATAAGACACACACAACACGCCCCCCCCACCCCCCCCCCACCCCGTCTTCCCTTCCCCCAGCTGAGGAGTGCCAGCTCTCTCAGCCTCTCCTCACATGGCAACCAGAAGGAGAATTTCCACTGGTCCTCTCTTGGAAACTTTTGGAAGGCCTCCGTCTCCAAGAAGAAATTTGAGACATCGGTCTTCATCTAGGTTACCTCATGAGCCTCACGTGCGACTGCACTTGAACCAAGCCGAGACACTGAACTGCATGTGACGAGGGGGAGAAAACGCTGCTGTTAATAACCCCTGAGAAGCAGAAAGCCGAAGGCTAGGGGTTTGTGCCTTCGGGCCTGCCTTGTTTACCTTGCCTTTCCCATTTGTGCCTGCTAACAACAAACCCGTAAGCTTCTGTTCCTGTAATAGGAAGCAGGCGTTGTTTCAGTTGCAGACATTGAAACATGTTACGGCGGTTACAGAGTTGCTAGCTACCCTACACCGACACCCAAAGCCCAACAGACTTGTTCTGAAGGCTTTATAGGACTGTACAACTTTTAAATATGGCACTCGGTGAAGACAGGGCTTGTTCGAGAGGGGGTTACCTTGTTCCTGGTTGGCAAAGTGAAAAGCACAAGGAGGTTGGGCTGCCAAAAGCCGAGCTGGTGCTCTTGACGGAAATGCCCCTCGGTTTGAAATAGGCCAATGTGGCACGCTTTCGAAAAGCTGTTCCACAGCACTGCACAACACTGCACAAGACAACAGCGTCCTTTTAAAAGAGCATTAAGACCGTCATGAAGACAAACCCGGGCGGTGAGTATTTACACACAATCCCCAGGTGCGTAACACCTTCCCCGGGAGGAAGGGACGTGCTGTTAATCTGAACAACTTCTGTAAACGAGTCTTTCCCTGTTTTCCATATCCCTGGGTAGCCGAGACGTCGGCTGGGGACCTACCTGAGACCCCCAGCCCCTGGAGTGGTGGCTGGAGGATGGGTAGGCCAAAGGACCCTGATGGGGAGCCCCTGCAGGGCTCATCCATTGCACCAAGGGGCACCTTCCCTGGTCACACAGAGCCTCTCAGGGATGAGATGAAAAGGGATGCTCTGGAGAGCTGCTGGCAAACCTCTGGAGAAGAGCTTGTCTCCCCCCTCTCCCAGGGCCTTTCTCAGCTCTGGCGCCCTTCCCACGGACAGCCCCACCAGGTGGCTGCAGTCAGCATTGCAGGAAAGAACAGGCAGCAGCCACAACAGTCCGCCCTGCGGGAAAGCTGGGACCCCGGAGAGCCTCCCAGGCTCTCCAATCCCAGCCTCGCCCAGGGTGTGTGACTTGCTGCCCAGAAGAGTGCTTGGCGAGCCTTTTCCCAACGTGCGAAATTGCCCTTAGAGCATGAACCCCTGCACCCCACGCTGTTTCTGGCTGGCGTGTAAAATAGCCAAAAGATCCTTTGTCAATGTCTCTGATTTCCTGCATTTTTCCTGAAAAGGCCAGGGGTTTCACTCTCTCAAGAACTCGCTTCTATTTGAATCCAGGCATTGCTCAGTATCAACAGTTCAGCCAGACACCTCCAGCCAGGCGGGAGGAAGGGGCTGCCAAGGAATCTCCTGCAGTTCGACAAGGGGAAGAGCCAAGTGCTGCACCCGAGGAGGAAGAAGCCCTTGCATGGGTAGATGCTGGGGGACACCCGGCTGCAATGCAGCTGTGCAGACACCTGGGGGCGTGGTGGAGCCCCAGTTGACCAATTGGAGGCGGCAAAGTGCCCTTGGGGCAGCGGCGGCTACCGGCATCGTGGGCTGCACTAGGCAAAGCATTGGCAGCAGGTGGAGGGCGGTGGTCCTTCCCCTCCGCTGCGTCCTGCTCTGGGCTCCCCAGCGCAAGGCAGACATGGCCGTAGTGGAGAGAACCCCCACGCCAGGGCCCCCCCAGGGCCCCTCCCACTTTCCGTTGGGTCGGAATGTTGGTCACTTGGAGCCAACAGCCACCAGAGACAGCAGGACGGAGCTGTGCTGGCACAGAGCAGCGCTGGGAGGAGGCAGGGTCTGGCCGAGCAGCGCTGCCCCGGCACCGGCACCAGCACCCCGCTTCCCAGCCTCGCTGTCGCCGGCTGGGCCGCGTCCCTGGTGCACGGCGAGGTCCTCCTGTCCCGGGCAGGATGGGCCAGGCCAACTGCTGCTGCGGCTCCAGGTGGGCTCTCCCTGGGGGTCGGGGAGAGGCGGGCTGGGCCGGGTGCCGCAGCAGTTGCCTTCCTCATTCCCGCCGCTCTCTGCTCTGCAGGGAGGCTCTCACCGATGCCGAGGCGGTGCTGAGCACGGACGTGCGGCTGAGCCGGGGCCGCAAGAGGAGCGAGAGGCGCCTTCTCCTCCTCCAGAGGAGCTGGTCATCGCCAAGTTGCAGTAAGACCCCCAGAGCCCAGCTGCCTTTCCCCCAGCCCTGGCCCTGGGCCCAGGGCAGGGACAGCCTGGCACCAGCCCCAGGCCCCGGCACCTTGGTGCTGGATGCCCCTGGTCCGTCCCAAGGGCAGGTGGGGAAGGGCTCTGCCCGGGGGGACCCCAAGGAGGCCACCTCCAGCTCTCTGCCTGCCTCTCCTCTCTGCAGACGTGGCGGCACCACCGTGCGCCCACAGCTCCGCCTGGCCCTGGACCAGCTGTGGGTGCTGAGCGGCGGGAAGGAGGCAGCGGGGGAGGGAAGAAGAGGAGGGAGGAGGAGGAGGAGGAAGGCTGCGATGAGGGCAGGACCTCCGTCATCCTCACCTGGCCCACCGGCTCCTGTGTTGCCACTTTCGGGTGAGTCGTGGTGCCACGTCCCACGGCAGGGCAGGAGAGGTTCCCATCCTGCCCAGGCCAGGCTGTGAATGGCCTCCGCCCTGCGTGCAGAGCCTGGGCAGGGAGCGGGCAGCACGCCGGCAGGGAGGGACAGGGCCATTTCCACGTCCGGCATGCCCTGGTCACTTGTGGTCCCCAGAAGGGAAGGGCAAAAGCAGCTGCTCTGGCAGGGCAGAGGGAGCCAGGGCTTGGGCAGCGCCTCTGTCCTGCCCCAGGGGGCTTCGTCCTGCCCCTTGTCCTTCCCCACGGGGCAGGGCTGTGCAGGCGCCCACCTCTGCCCACGGGCTGCGGGGCAGCGGGGCCTGACGCTCTTTCTCCTCTCTTTCTGCAGCTCCCGGGCGCTGAAGGAGCTGTGGGTGGGCACGCTGCTGGGGTAAGCCGGGGGGATGCTCCAGGCACAGCCGGCTGGGGGATGACAGCTCCCCAGTGTGGGGAGAGGTGGCCCTGTGCCTGCGGGCAGCTCTCAGGCAGAGCTGCCTGAGAGGAGCGAAGAGGCAGCCTGGGGCTCACCCAGCTCTCTCCCTGTCCCTTCCCGCTGTACAGACACCAGAAGGAGCAAAGACAGCCCGCGTGACCCGTCTCCCATCGATCAAGCCACTGGAAAGGAGTTGAGCCGCCGCCATGCCGTGAGTGTCTCTCTGGCCTGGGCTCTGTCCCCCAGCACTGCTCCTCCAGCCGAGCAGCAGAGGCACGGCTGCTCACCTTCTTCCACTCCTTCCCTCTTGCCCAGTGGAGACATTCAGCGCCCGGAGCCTGGAGAGGCTGATGGAGGGCCAGGCAGAGGTGAGAATGGGCTGCCTTTCACCTGCCTCTGGCTGTGCCGGGGTGCCAGGGAGGTGCAGCGAGTGGGGTTGAGCTTGTGCAGGAGGGAGGGAGGGAGGGTCCCGCGGTGCCACTCGGGGAGCGGAGAGGGTTGGGGAGCCAGCAGGAATGCCGGCACGTCCTCGCTGGCAGCGCTGGGAGGAAACCTGCCCCGCGGGGCAGAGAGCCCGCGAGGGCAGAGGCTCCCAGCTCTGCCGCGCTCAGGCTGCTGGTGCTGTGTGGCAGCTCGCCGGTGGCCCTTTCTGCGGCGGGGCTGCTCTCTAAATGCAGCCTGGTTCTTGCAGGATGGTCCCAAGCCAGGGCCTGCGACGGCCCCATCTAGCCACGGAGGGGGACTTTGCCGCTCACCAGGTGAGTTTTGGAGAGAAAGGCAACGTCCTGCAACCGGTTGAGCTGTGCTCACTTGTCCCTTGAGTGTCGCCATGCAGGTGTGGCACCGCAAGGGAGGACATCCCCTGGAGAAGCAAGGACACCCGCTGGGCAGCGGCCGCTGGACGTGGTTCTGCGGGGACACGGAGCCTCTGCTGCTGCTCACCGGCTTGGAGGAGGGCAGGGCGAGGGCTGGGCCAGGGCTGGTCCCGGTGGCACGCCGGCTCTCAGGAGCCTCCGAGCCCGAGCCGCTGAGCCGCAGCTGCTGGCTCCCTGCCCGTCCCGCCGCACTGCTCAGCACCGCGCTGCAGGCAGGGCAGGGCAGGGCAGGGCAGGCCAGGCCAGGCAGGGCAGGGGCAGGCTCCGGGAGACGCTGGGCTGGCGGTCTCCCATTGACAGGCTCTTGCTCTGTTTTCCTTTGCAGCAGGAGGGAGCAGCAGCAGGAGGAGGAGGAGGAGGAGGGGGCTGCCCTGGCCCTTTGCTCTGCGGCGGGGCCGGCCGCTGCCCAGGCGCCAGGGCAGGCGGGCTCCGGCTGCAGCAGGGCGCTCTTTGGCCAGCCCCTGGCAGCCCTCTGCGGGGAGGACGGCACGCTGCCCCAGCCCATCGAGGTAAGCCAGCCTGGACAGGGGGTCCCCAGCCCTCCGGCTGCTCCAGAGGCAGCGTCCCCAGGGCTGCGGGGATGGGGGATTGGGCGCTTCACCCCTGGCTCACGGTTCTAGTGCCGGCCCCTTGGCGGGGGACAGCAGCTGGTTCTTGGGCAGAGGCGTTGGCCCTGGCCACCGCTGTCAGAAGGCAGCTCTTCAGCCAAGCAACTGTCTCCTGTGTCTCCTGCAGGAGCTGCTGGATATCCTGCACCAGCAAGGACCGACGACGGAGGGATATTCCGCAGAGCTGCCAGCGGGGACATCGCTCCGGGAGCTGAAGGAGGCCCTCAACAGCGGCATGGACGTCCGACCTGGGAAGCCAGCCTGCGCTCCTGCTGGCCGTCATCTTGAAGGGTGAGCGCTTCTGACCTGCAGCTGGAAGAGCTGCCGGCTGGGCTGGAGTGTTCCGAGGCTCACCTGGAGGCCTTGGCGTTGCAGGACTTCCTCCGAAGCATCCCCGCCAAGCTCCTTGTGACAGACCTCTACGAGGACTGGATGGCAGCGATGCAGAAGACCAGCAAGGAGGAGAAGATTGAAGAGCAGAAAGCGTGAGTGTGGGCAGCAGCCTGCCTGTTGAGCAGGAGCCCTGACCGCTGGCTGAGGGCACTGGAAAGCTGCGCAACACAGCCGCTGGCTCCCACCTGCCCTCCTGGGTAAGCCTGGGACGGCTGTGGGCAGCAGCTGCTTTATGAACCTTGTGCTCCTGTTCCCTCAGGGTGGCCGAGAAGTTGCCTGCAGCCAACCTCCTCCTGCTGAAGCGGCTGCTGTCCCTCCTCCAGCACATCGGCCACAACGCGTCCGCCAGCAGGATGAGCTGCAGCAACCTGGCCATCTGCGTGGGGCCTAACCTGCTGAGCCCGGCCAACGAGGACCTGCTCCCTCTGGAGGCCATGCTGGAGGTGGCTGAGAAGGTACGCTCTAGTGAGCAGCCGGCTGCAGCCTTCCCGGCCCCTCAGAGCGTGGCTGTTCAGAGGTCCCTGGCTGCCTCCTCTCTTGAGCAAATGCTGCTGGGGTGGGGTGGCTGCCTGGAAGAGCAGCCCCACAGCACAGCCTTCTGCGCAGAGGGAAGGGTCAGCAGTGGGACAGGCTGCTTGACACCTTTTCAGCCACCTGCGCTGAAACCAAGGACGTGGTGTGTGCAGGTGAAGGTGCTGGTGGAGTTTCTGATGGAGACCACTGTGAAATCTTTGGGGAGGAGATGGCTGGCCTTTCCAGTCCCTCAGCTGCGGAGCGGCCAGCGCCCGTGGACAGATCCGCAGGTATGAGGAGGAGGGACTGAGGGGTTGTCACAGCCTGAGCAGAATGCTGGCGCAGGGCTTCGGGTGGGCTTTGCTTTAGCTGTTGTCCGCTTCCAAGAAGTCACTTGGCTGCACGTGCTTTTGCTTTCCAGAGCTGCCTTTGGAAGAGCAACGTGGCCCTGCAGGCGGAGCAGAGGTGGAGCACCAGGCAAAAGCCCCTCCTGGACGCCCCACCCTCTCTGCTCCTCCTCCAGAAAGCAGCAGGGGCCGACACGGTGGCGGGATCGCAAAGGGCAGAGGTATGGCAGCTCCACAAACACTGGGACAACGTGCCTCGTGGAGGAGGGTAGTTCCTCGTGAGCCCACGTAGCTGGCTGTGCCTCTCCCTGGCATTCGAGCTCTTGTGGCTTTGTGTGGGCTCTTTTTACCCCCCACCCCCACCCCCACCCCGGAAGGGATCCATTGCAAGGAAAACTGGACAGGCTGTTTCTCAAATGCCTTAGGCAACGTGCTTCATCAAGGGAAGTACCTACAAAATCCCTTTTCAAAAGCAAAGCCTCCCGCCGCAGAAGTGGGATTGCACCAAAGGACCTCCGCAGGCTCCCTGCTGCATGGCCCCCCCCAAATGAACCGAGTGTCACACAGCCGTGTGAACACTGTGTTCCAAAGCGAGGCCCTTGGAAGAAAGATCCAAAGGGATCTTCTCTGGAGAGCTAAGGTAGCAGTTTGGCAACCAGTCGCTTCCTCCTCCAGGGCGTCCCTTGCCACCTGCTAACGCCAACATTTCTCTCTTAGGCACCCGTTGCTTTGCCTCCAAGCACCCCAGAGACCACGGCAGCCTCCCTGGGATGCGCACGAGAACTACAGAGCCTTTCGGAGGAAAGAAGGTAACGTGAGTCAGCTTTGGTTCAGTCAAGAACTGCTTCCCGTGGGTCCTGGCTTTACCTATCTACCGCACTGTGGGACGGAAAGGTTTGCAGGCTCCCCCCAGGAAACGGAAAACGGACGCAAGAAAAGAAAGAGCACAGAGGCCTGGGCAGAGGAGAGGGATTGCAGCCAGAAAAGAAAGAAGGAAGAGAGAGAGAGAAAGACGGGGCCTGAAAAAAAGCAGGAAGGTGC